>NW_024729417.1:2500-103393 GCF_018991925.1 Homarus americanus | reverse complement strand
CTTACGTATTGCTAGATATTATCATAAGTCACTTGCTAACAACCTGTGGATTAATCTGAAATATAAATAAATCCATATTACTTCACCAGCTTTAGACACACACATACACACAAGTCCATGATTTGAAACCTACCTAGAGAACGGGACTAGAAACCCAGAAACGACTAACAAGATATATGAGAGATATCTAAAGAAATACGAGGATTCTTGCTGGCAACTGAATGAAGGATATGTACAGGTTGCCCGTTCAGTCCAACATGGTGGGACACATTACAGGGGCCGGTTTGTTGTTTACACTCTGTGTTGACTCAGCGGTAAGGGAGACACTCAGATGTCACCTATCACACACTCACGGCCTTGATAAACCTTCTGTGACATAAGCCCTTGGCCCTACTCTGCCACCCCTACTCCTCCTACTCCCCCCTACCTCCTAATTTCTCACCCCTCACACACCCTTTGGCTCTCCTACCCCTACCCTCACAATTTCTCATCTCTACCTCCTACCTCCCACTCCCCCTGGCCAATTCTCACAATTTCTACCCCACTCTCCCAAGGTGAACATTTTGTTATACTTTTCTTTCTTCAGGTGAAAGCCTGTTGATTACATGAGAACATCACCATGTCAGCTGATTAGGGTACGGCAGCCCCATAATTTGTAAATGACTGAGGTCTGTAACTATAACTGTGAGGCTCTGTAACACACTGTAATCAGTAATTATATAACCACTGAACACTGTAACTCTGTAAACACTACAACACTGTAATACTTGCTGTTCAAGAACCATTTGAGAGATTTTCAGAGACGTTCAAACTCATAGTAGACACATTAACGCATGGTGATAGCCTTCGAGTTTCCTTGAATTACATGCACAGCTCTGTCCGGAAATACTAATGCACCGATGGCTGGTTGGTGTTGTTGGGAGGGGGCGGCGCTGCATCACGTTTTAAGCAGACAAGATGATGAAGTTGTTGTTGGTGGTCTATGACACAATGTAACACACACACACACACACACACACACACACACACACAGAAACACACACACACACACACACACACACACACACACCCAGCACACACACACACACACACACACACACACACACATTACCACACACACATTTGAAAATTGAGTTGATGGAAACTTCCCACAATATCTCAGGGTTTCAGGCCCTTCTCACCACCACCGCCAGTAGAGCCTCTGGAACCCAAGAGCGGCCACCATTATTTAAGCCTTGAGAATTGAGAGCGAGATTGAAATGAATGTACAGTTTTAAATATGGAGTAAATGGAAGTTAATTTCGGTGAATCTCATTCTCAAGAAATTTGAGACGACACACATGTAATCATGAAATTTCCAGATTTTTTCGTTTTTCTTTCAATGCTTAACAAATTGTTGCTTTTGACTTCAGAAATATATATTTTTCCCATGAGAATGCTTTTGACATATTTGTTGACTGGTGATCCCTTTACTTCACTACATTATTTTGACTCTGTGTTCAGCAGAGCTATAATCGACAATCTCTTTCCTGGCTGGTGATGGCTGTCTATAGTACATCGCCTTGAGGTGGAGAGAGTATACTGTGGTCAAGATCAACCTGAAGCTTGTAAACACAAGAAAGATATGAGATGTTCCAGCGTGTTTTGTGACTATCCGTCTCATAAGTGGGAGTGACTGAAGAAATTGACTTAATACACTTTTGAGTGAGTGGAGAATGACTCATAGAACACTGGCTGCTAGTAATTCTCAACTCACGGAAATTGCTTGTACGGCGTGAGTGACGAGGTACTGTGAGTGGTCTTATGAGAGCGTGTGGCTCATCGTCCCACGCGAGTAATTCCAAATATGCATGAACGGTTTCAACCACCTAAATTGACAAAACAAATGCTTGCAAATAACACACACACACACACACACACACAGACACACACACACACACACACACACACACACACACACACACACACACACACACACACACACACACACTGAGGTTATAACATTTATCCTCTAAATGAGGATAAATGTTTGTCTGTCTGGCAAATGATTAGTTGATCTACAGGATGAGTGGCTGTGCAGGGTGAGACTGTCCCTTTAAAAAAAAAAATGAGAGTTTTTTCAGGAGGAGGGAAATAGTACAGCAGACTTTTCCTGACATTCTATGGTAGACTTTTATTGACTTTTTATGGAAATCTCTTCTATCTTGTCTACTCAGATAAAATCGTGGTAGTCTGCTGTGTTTATTGAACTACCTCAACAACTTATCAATGATTTTTTCTCTGAACGTTCATGAATGGAGATCTTTTGCATGATGAATAGACATTTTGTAATGAGCCGTATCACTCTTGGTTAGTGATATTTGGATATTACTTTTACACTTTCAGTGATTTATACATGTTTGAAATAATTGGATGAAATTTTCAGTGAAATAAAGTTGGCGATGAGCCAGCTTGTTGTGAAATTGTGTGGGAGGGACCAGCAGACAGTGTGCTCAAAAATTAATTTTTGCAAGAGTTGATTTTAATGCTGAAGCAAAGCAAAGAATCTTTGTATCTAACACTGGTTTTATGTATTTACAGGCTCAGGCTTCAGTACTGTATATGGTAAGTACATATTGTGTCAGTTTCTTATAGATATAAGAGATATTATAATATACAGTTTTGATATACACATCTAAAGTTATAAAGAGTTCAGAGAGTGAAAATCAATTCAATACACTATATATACAGTGTTACTCTGAATTTTAAAACAAAACAAAATGAAAAAATAATGTTGTGTTAAATGTGTATTTCAGTTAATAATATTTACAACTTACACAGTAAAAAATTTGGGTTCCTGAGCCTTTGTTTTGTCCGAAGCATATTATATGTAATATTTTTTAATGCGTATTGTACTAACAGTGCTCACCTTTCTGTTATTGGAAACCTCCTCAAGGTAACGTCAGGTACCGAGAAAGCAAGGCTTGTAACGGAAAGTACCTTTAATGTTAAAGTTACAATGTTGACGTGTATTCATGTTAACTAACACTTTAAACGTGAGTTACAGAAGTAGTTCAGCGTTTGTTTTCAGTGGAGGTAAAGCATATGTTTTACAAACACAAATGCATATTTGTTAGGTAGATGTATTTATATTATGTATTTCTTTTTTCACCACATATGTAGAATTTATTTTAAATGTTAAAGATCATGATTTTCAATGTAGAACGTGATATTTGTTTCTCAGACTAAGTATGTGTACTTATGTTTTCTATTTGTGCTTAACTTAATTGCTAAGTTTATTCATGTTTTTTTTTCCAGACAGATAAGTTCATGGAATTTTTTGCCCAACGCCCAAATGACAAAACAAAAAATATGACTATGCTACTCAGCTGAAAAGTATTGTTTCTATAGTTTTTATATATATATATATATATATATATATATATATATATATATATATATATATATACATATATATATATATATATATATAACTCCAAAACTTGGTTCAGATGTTTTGTGCACTGAAAGAGTTACGTGTTTTTACTACTGCCAACTTGGTATGACGTGATTATTTCTGACGTGAAGTATTGCTTTTTGATCACTGTAATGACCGAGTTTTAATCTCTTCAGTTGACTTAGTCGTCACGTTGACAACCATAGTTTTGAACGCTGTGGACGACGCACGACGGAGAGGCAGTAAAACGAACCCATTATTGAATGTTAAGATAGCTAGTGGCTTATCTACGTTAGCCTTTCGCATTGTTTTTTTTATTTTATTGATATTTATAAATGATTAATGAACAAAGAAAACATAATGGAACCTTTATAAACCTGTTTTTTTACATTGTTTTTACGGCCAATATCATGAAATTTTCAAGAGACTGTGATTTGTTTTACCGCTGCAGCCCGTTCAGCTGCTGAGTCATCTCATCTTACAAACGCTGGTACTAATCAGATAAGCACTTTAAGATAAATAATTCACCTGTTATGTGAGTGAGTTTATTCTCTAGAAAAACATTAACTGTTTTCTCGCCATTTACTGCAATTAAAATCCTCTGTTGACTGTCCGTGGTATAGTCTTTCAACTCTTGCGCCAGCGTTTGTAAACAAACGCACCGTATCCCCGCATCCCCTGAGTAACGCTCTTGCATTATGAGAAGACCCGAAGTAGTTCTCTTATCCACACTACCTCCTAAGATGTCCCCACACACAACGCTTCCGTGACGCCTGCTGACCACCACTCCACGACTCCCCTGACGGAGACACGATGATCCTCCAATACTGGCCAGATACTATGTAAATAACATTGATTATGTGTTAAAGAATATCCTTCTTCCTTAGGTTTTAGTAAGCCTTTATAATATTTATATTGCATATACTTGTCACACTTGCCAGATGATTCTTGGTGTCATTGTACAGGGCACTCTAGTGACAGCATTAGATCCCGCTTCTCTATCAAGGAATAACAATTGAAATTGAAAATTGAAATCAACGCACTCTGTGCACCACCAATCTACAGGCTTTACTAACCTTACTGTAGACGTGCTGCACGATGGCAAGAGGTTCAGTGATTAAACTACCACTTGGATGAACGACTTACCTGTGATAGACTGAGGCCAACCAACATTATACCGGGTGGTGGGTCAGACTGAGTGGCCATGAACTGTGGTCTGGGGGAGACGCGGGTCTAATACATAGTTTGTTTACACAAGGCCATCAAATTTTTTTACTGATATGATCTTTTATCTACATCTATAAGTTAGTTGACGAAAACAACGTTTCACAATTATGCTAAAAACATTTCTCTCACCACGATTCATGCCGAGAATGAAAGGAGATTTTATGCCAGGAACACCACTCTCGGCTCTCTCCTGCGTCACATCTGCCGAGAGGTGCTTCCCACTTGCACACCTCCCAGATGGCTCTGCACAGCGATCAACTGCATCCATGACAGTTCTGAGATTGCTGTTTGTCTCGTAGGTGTGAGCCTGCATGAGATTGAGTTTAGATTTTACCCAAACACTTTATTGAGTTTTTCCTCTAAAGTCTATTGTTATTGTTGTGAACTCTGTGCTTTTTCTGCTCTTTTACACGCTCAGAACTTTATTCAACCTATTTTATGAATATTCAAACACTGTTGTTATGTGAAGAAATTATCTTAATTATTTTCAAAAATATATAATAACTGATACCTTGATTGTTATTAAACTACTTAACATACTATAGACACACACACACACACACACACACACACACACACACACACACACACACACACACACACACACACACGACTGTACAGACAGACAGACAGAGAGGAATGGAGAGAAACAGATGGAAAGACAAAAGGAGACTTAGGAGGAAAAGACCTAGAGAGAGAGGAGAGGAGGGAGGGGGGGCAAACACAGACACCTGTCGTCATCAAGATTTACTCTGAAGAAAAAGGATCATGTCTTGGTACAGTTACACCCACCCATTGTCTGCCACCCCCACACCCACCACACGTCTGCCAACCCCACCACCTGCCACCACCACCCATTGTCTGGCCACCCACCACCTGCCACCCACCACCCACTGTCCCACCCCACCACCTGCCACCCACCACCCATTGTCTGCCACCCCACCACCTGCCACCCACCATCCATTGTCCACACCCCACCACACCCACGTCCACAACCCCCACCACCCAACCCACCACCCATCCACCCACCCACCCATCACTGTCCCACCCCACCACCTGCCACCCACCACCCACTGTCGCCAACCCCACCACCTGCCACCCACTCAACTACTTCGCAACCACCACGCCACACCACCACCCACTGTCCACACCCCACCACCTGCCACCACCACCCACTGTCTGCCACCCCACCACCTGCCACCCACCACCCATTGTCTGCCACCCCACCACCTGCCACCCACCAACCATTGTTTGCCACCCCACTCACCTGCCACCCCACCACCCATTGTCTGCCACCCCACTACCTTCTCACCCACCACCCATTGTCTGCCACCCCCACTACCTGCTACCCACCACCCATTGTCTGCCACCCCACTACCTGCTACCCACCACCCATTGTCTGCCACCCCACTACCTGACACCCATCAACCACTGTCTGCCATCCCCACTACCTGCTACTCCACCACCCATTGGTTCACACCCCACTACCTGCCACCCACCACCATTGTCTGCCACCCCACTACCTGCCACCCACCACCCATTGTCTGCCACCCCACCACACCCCACCCACCACCATTGTCTCGCCACCCCACTCACCTGCTACCCACCACCCATTGTCTGCCACCCCACTACCTGCACCCACCACCCATTGTCTGCCACCCCACTACCTGACACCCCACAACCATTGTCTGCCACCCCACCACCCACACCCACCACCCATTGTCCACACCCCACACCTGCCACCCCACCACCCACGTCTGCCAACCCCACCCACCCACCACCCACCACCCACTGTCCGGCCACCCCACCACCCCCACCCAATCTCACCCACTAACTGACCACACCACCCCACCCACTTGTCTGGCCACAACCCACCTCTGCCACCCACCAACTACTGTCCGCAACCCACCAACTACACCCCACCCACTGTCTGCCACCCCCACCACACCCAATCAACCCACTGTCTGCCACCCCACCTGCCACCCACCCATTGTCTGCCACCCCACCACCTGCTACCCACTTAACCCCTTGTCTGGTCACCCACCTCACCTGCCACCCACCACCCATTGTTTCCCCACCCCACCACCTCCAACCCACCAACCACTGTCCACAACCCCACCACCTGCCACCCACCAACCACTGTCTGGCCAACCCACCACCACACCCACCAACCCACTGTCCGCCACCCACTACCTGCCACCCAATCCACTGTCCACCAACCACCACCACACACACTCAACCCACTGTCTGCAACCCCACCTGCCACCCACACCAACCACTGTCTCACCCCACCACCTGCCACCCACCCATTGTCTGCCACCCCACCACCACCCACCACCCATTGTCTGCAACCCCACTCACCTGCCACTCCACCCACTTGTCTGCCACCCCACCAACCTGCCACCACCACCCACATTGTCTCACACCCCACCACCACACCACACCCACCCACTGTCTGCCACCCACCACTCCTGCCACCCACCACCCATTGCCCACAATTCCACCATCTGCCACCCACCACCCACTGTCCGCCAACCCCACCCCACCCTCCACCCCCCACCCACTGTCTCACACCCCACCACCCACACCCACCAACCCACTGTCTGCCACCCCACCACCTGCACCCACCACCCACGTCTGCCACCCCACCACCTGCCACCCACCACCCATTGTCTGCCACCCCACCACCTGCCACCCACCACCCATTGTTCACACCCACCACCTGCCACCCACCACCCATTGTCTGCCACCCACTCCACCACACCCACCCACACACACCCCACCTGCCACCCACCACCCACGTCTGCCTCAACTCCACCACCTGCCACCCACCACCCACTGTCTGTCACCCACCACCTGCCACCCACCCCACCCACTGTCTGCCACCCACTCACCTGCCACACCCACCCCACCCACTGGTTCACCACCCACCACCTGACACCCCCCACCATTGTCTGCCACCCCACCACCTGCCACCCACCACCACTGTCCGCTCCACCACCCTGCCACCCACCAACCCACACCCCCACCACCTGCCACCACCACCCATTGTCTGCCACCCCACCACCTGCCACCCACCACCCATTGCCTGCCACCCACCACCTGCCACCACCACCATTGTCTGCCACCCCACCACCTGCCACCCACCAACGCATTGTCCACACCCCACCACCTGACACCCCACCCATTGTCTGCCACCCCACCAACCTGCCACCCACCACCCACTGTCCACACCCCACCACCTGCCAAACCCACCACCCACTGTCTGCCACCCACCACCACCCACCCACCAATCCACTGTCCACCCCACCACTCCACACTGACCAACTACACTGTCCGCTCAACCCACCACCTGCCACTCCACCACCCACTGTCTGCACAACCCACACCCTGCCACCCACCACCCACTGTCCATTCCAATCCAACCACGACTACCCCCCACCCACTGTCTGCCACCCCACCACCTGCCACCCACCACCCACTGTCTCACATTCCACCACCTGCCACCACCCACCACCCATTGTCTGCCACCCCACCACCTGCCACCCACCACCCATTGTCTGCCACCCCACCACCTGCCACCCACCACCCATTGCCAACCCACCACCTGCCACCCACCACCCATTGTCTGCCACCCCACCACCCTGCCACCCACCAACCCACTGGTCTCACACCCCACCACCCGCGACACCCCCATCCAACATCTGCCAACTCCACCACACCACTGTCCGCCAACCCACCACCTGCCACCCCACCCACTGTCCGCCCACCCCACCACCACACCCACCACCCACCTGCTCAACCCCACCAACTGCCACCCACCACCCACTGTCTGCCACCCCACAACCTGCCACCACACCCATTGTCTGCCACCCCACCACCTGCCACCCACCACCCATTGTCTCACACACCCCACCACCTGCCACTCCACCACCCATTGTCTGCCACCCACACCACACCCACCAATCCCACTGTCTGCCACCCCACCACCTCACCCACCACCCACTGTCCGGCCAACCCCACCACCCTGCCACCCAACCACTGTCTGCCAACTCCACCACAACCAATCAACCCACTGTCCGCAACACCACCTGCCACCAACCAACCACTGTCCGGCCAACCCAACCACCTGCCACCCCACCCACTTGTCCGTCAACCCACCACCACACACCACCCACCCACTGTCCGCAACCCCACCAATTCACACCCAACCTCAACCACTGTCCGGCCACCCCACCACACCTGCCACCCACCACCCACTGTCCGTCCACTCCACCACACCCCCACCCACTGTCCCCACACCCCACCACCTCCACACCCACCACCCATTGTCTGCCACCCCACCACCTGCCACCCCCCACCCATTGTCTGCCAACCCCACCACCTGCCACCACCCACTGTCTGCCAACTCCACCACTGCCACCCCCAACCCACTGTCTGCCAACCCCACCACCTGCCACCCACCAATCCACTGTCCGGCCAACTCCACCATCGCCACCCACCAACCCACTGTCCGCCACACCCACCCTGCACCCCACACCCAATCACCCACTGTCCGCCCCACCACCACCACACCAATCAACCCACTGTCCCCACACCCACCACCACACCCCACCCCACCCACTGTCCGCCAACCCCACCATCTCCACCACCACACCCACTGTCCGCCCACCCACCACCCTGCCACCCACCACCCCACTGTCTGGCCACCCCACACCACACCACCCACCCATCTCACACCCCACCACCTGCCACCCACCACCCACGTCTGCCACCCCACCACCCACACCCACACAACCCACTGTCCAACCCCACCACCACACCCACCACCCACTGCCCACACCCACCACCACACCCACCAACCCACTGTCTCGCCAACCCACCACCACACCCACCACCCACACACTGTCCCCACACCCCACCCCACGCCACCCAACTCCACCCACTGTCCACCAACTCCACCAATCTGACCACCCCCCACCCACTGTCCGCCACCCCACCACACCCACTGTCACCCCACCACCACACCCACCACCCACTGTCTGCCCACCCCACCACTGCCACCCTCCAACCACTGTCTCACACCCCACCACCTGCCACCCACCACCCACTGTCTGCCACCCACCACCTGACACCCACCACCCACTGTCTACATCCCACACCACACCCACCAACGTCTGACCCACCACCACACCCACCCCACCCACTGTCCCAACCCCACCCTGCACCCACCACCCACCCCACCCACACCCAATCAACCACTGTCCCGCCAACCCACCACCACACATCCACCAATCCACTGTCCGCCCCACCACCCCACCCACTGTCCCCAACCCACCCACTCACACCCAACCAACTACTGTCCACACCACCTGCCACCCACCCACTCACCCACCACCACACCACCCCACCCACTGTCTGCCCAACCCACCACCTGCACCCACCACTGCTCACCCACCACCAACCCACCACCCACTGTCTGCCACCCCACACCTGCCACCCACCACCCATTGAGCCAACACCCCACCACCTGCCACCAACCAATCTACTTGTCTGCCACCCACCACCACACCACCAACGTCCGGCCACCTGGCCACCCACCACCCACAACCCCACCACCTGCCACCACCACCCACTGTCTGGCCAACTCCACCACCCACACCCACCAACCCACTGTCTGCCCCACCACCCTCCACCACACCCACTGCCCCACCCCACCACCCACACCCACCAACCCACTGTCTCCACCCACCACCACCCCACACCCCACCCACTGTCTGCACCCACCACCTGCCACCCACCACCCACTGTCTGGCTCCACCCACCACCTGCCACCACACCACACCCATTGTCTGCCAACCTCACCACCTGCCACCCACCACCCATTGTCTGACACCCCACCACCTGCCACCAACCACCCATTGTCCACACCCCACACCCACACCCACCAATCATCCTGCCACACCCACACCCCCACCCACACCACTGCACACAACCCCACCAACTGCCACCCACCTCAACCACTGGTCCCCCAACTACCACCACACCCACCGACCCACTGTCCGTCAACTCAACTTCACTGGCCACCCACCAACCACTGTCCCACACCCACCACCTGCCACCCACCAACCACTGTCGCCAACTCCACCACTTCCCACCCACCAATCTACTGTCAGCCCAACCCCACCACCCCACCCAACCCCACCCACTGTCTGCCACCCCACCACCCTGCCACCAACCACCCACTGTCTGCCACCCCACCACCTGCCACCCACCACCCATTGTCTGCCACCCACCACTGCTACCACACCACCCATTGTCAGCACTCCCACCACCTGCCACCCACCACCCACTGTCTGCCACCCCACTACCTGCTACCCACCACCCACTGTCTGCCACCCCACCACCTCCACCCACCCAATCCACTGTCTGCCACCCACCACCTGCCACCCACCACCCATTGTCTGCCACCCCACTACCTGCTACCCACCACCCACTGTCTGCCACCCACTACCTGCCACCCACACCACCACTGTCTGCCAACCCACTCACCCTGCCACCCACCACCCATTGTCTGCCACCCCACCACCTGCCACCACACCACCCATTGTCTGCCACCACCACACCTGCCACCCACCACCCATTGTCTGTCACCCACCACCTGCACACCACACACCACCCATTGTCTCACACCCCACCACCTGCCACCCACCACCCACGTCCACACCCACCACTCCATACCCACCACCCACTGTCCGGCCACCCCACCACCCTGACACCCCCCATCCATTGTCCGCTCAACCCCACCACCTGCCAACACCCACTGTCCACACCCACCCTGCCACCACACCCACTGTCTGCCCCACCCCACCCCACAACCACCCACCAACTATGTCCAACCCCACCCCACCCTGCCACCACCCATACTTCTGCCACCCCACCACCTGCCACCCACCACCCACTGTCTGCCACCCCACCACCTTCCCCACTCCACACCCCATCTACTGTCTGCCACCCCACCCACCTGCCACCACACCACCCATTGTCTGCCACCACCACCTGCCACCCACCCATCTTCTGTCACCCACCACCTGCCACTCACCCCCACCCACTGTCCGCCACCCCACCACCTGCCACCACACCACCCACTGGTCTGCCCACCCCACCACCTGCCACCCCACCACCCACTGTCCGCCAACCCACCACCCTCCCCACCCACCAACCCACTGTCCGCCAACCCCACCACCTGCCACCCACACCAACCACTGTCCGCCAACCCACCACCCTCCCACCACCCACTGTCTGTCCGCTCAACCCACCACCCCACCCAACCAACCACTGTCCACACCCCACCACCACACCACCACCCATTGTCTGCCACCCCACCACCTGCCACCCACCACCACCCACTGTCTGCCACCCCACCACCTGCTACCACCCACCCCCACCCCACCACCCACCACCCACCACCCACTTGTCTGCCAAACCCCACCACCTGCCACCCACCACCCATTGTCTGCCACCCACCACCTTCGCCACCCACCACCCACTGTCTGCCAATCCACCACCTGCCACCACACCACCCACTGTCCACAACTCCACCACTCCTGCCACCCACCACCCATTGTCTGCCACCCACCTCACCCACACCCACCACCCATTGTCTGGCCACCCCACCCACCCTGCCACCCCACCAACTACTGTCTGCCCACACCACCACCACACCCACCCAACCCACTTGCACCCCACCACCCCACCACCACCCACTGTCTGCCACCCACCACCCACAACACACCACCCATTGTCTGCCACCCCACCACCTGCTACCCACCACCCACTGTCTGCCACCCCACCCCACCTGCCACCCACCACCCATTGTCTGACAACTCCACCACCTGCCACCCAATCAACTACTGTCTGCAACCCACACCTCATCTCACCCCACCCACTGTCCACACTCCACACTCCACACCACACCCACTGTCCGCCAATCCACCCCACCTGCCACCCAACCAACTACTGCTCCACAACCCACCAACCTGCCAACTAACCAACCCACTGTCTCACAACCCACCACCTGCCACACCCAATCAACTACTGTCCCCAACCCCATCACCCTGCCACCCCACCACCCACTGCCTGCACCCCACCACCCACACCCACTCCCACTGTTTGCCACCCCACCCACCTGCCACCACCACCCACTGTCTGCCACCACCCACCACCCTGCCACTCCACCACCCATTGTCTGCCACCCACCACCTGACACCCACCCACCCATTGTCCGCACCCACCACCCACACCCACCACCCATGTCTCACACCCACCACTTGCCACCCACCCCACCCACTGTCGCCACCCCACCTGCCACCCACCACCCACTGTCCCCACACCCCACCACCCACACCCACCCACTGTCCGCCAACTTGACCCCACCCACCCACCAACTTCATCTGCCACCCACTCCACCCACCACCCACTGTCTGCCAACTCACCACCTCCCTCCCACCCACCCATTGTCTGCCACCCACCACCACCCACCACCCATTGTCTGCCACCCCACCACTCCACACCCACCACCCACTGTCTGCCACCTCCACCACCACTGTCTGCCACCCCACCACCACACCCACCACCCATTGTCTGCCACCCCACCACCTGCCACCCACCACCCACCACCTGCTACCCACCACCCATTGTCTGCCACCCCACTACCTGCCACTCCACCACCCATTGTCTGCCACCCCACTACCTGCTACTCCACCACCCATTGTCTGCCACCCCACTACCTGCTACCCACCACCCATTGTCTGCCACCCCACTACCTGACACCCCCATCCATTGTCTGCCACCCCACTACCTGACACCCTCCAACCATTGTCTGCCACCCCACTACCTGCTACCCACCACCCATTGTCTGCCAGCCCACTACCTGCTACCTCCACCACCCATTGGTTCACACCCCACTACCTGCCACCCACCACCCATTGTCTGCCACTCACTACTCCTCTCCTACTCTTCCCACCCTCCCTCGCTCCCAATCCCACTTCCCTCCTCCTCCTCCCCCCTCCCTCTCACCCACTCTCCCTCCTCCTCCCCCTCCCTCTCACCCACTCTCCTCCTCCTCCCTCTCACCCACTTCCTCCCCCCTCCTCTCCCACTTCCTCCTCCCCCTCCTCCTCCTCACCCACTTCCTCCCTCCTCCTCCCCCTCCCTCTCACCCACTTCTCCCCACCTCCTCCTCCCTCCTCCTTCCCCCCCTCTCACCCACTCCCTCCTCCTCCCTCCTCTCCTCCCCTCTCAGCATACTCACAAATAAATAATTAAAGATACACAAAATATTAAGCCACAAACTCCAGTGTGTAGGAAATTAATATTTGATTTTTCGAGATAATTTTTGGAATTTCTACCAAGAAATATTACTAATATTATAGTAGAATACCGGAGAGAAGAATACAGTATAATGTAATGAAATACAAAATGCAGTGACATATGAGTAATAATAACAATAATAATAATATATATTTATGTTAGTAGCAATAGTGATACTAATATTACTCTCTCTCTCTCTCTCTCTCTCTCTCTCTCACGTCATTATATCTCCCCACTTTTGTTCAGCCTCTCTGGTACTTCCCACGGCCACATGGGGTACTCCTCTACCTGTCTCACTCCACCTGACATTTTCCTTGTCCTATGACACTTTCTCTCGTGCTCTGACACTTTACACACAACACACATATTACACATATTATTACAATATTATTATTAATATTAATATTATTATTATTATTATTTTAGTATGTTAGCTATCAGCTGAATAAAATCGTTCTCAAGGTTCATACTACATTTCCTACAGTACACACTCACTCACAACAACACTCCCTACAGCACACATTACTCACAACACACTCCCCCACAGCACACACTTCTTACAACACACTCCTTACAGCACACACTTCTTACAACACACACTCCCCACAGCACACACTTACAACACACCCCTACAACACACACACTCCCCTACAACACACACACACCCCTACAGCACACACACCACCCACAACACACACTCCCCTACAGCTCACTCCCCACAGCACACTACCCAACACACACCCCACAACACACACACACTTCCTACAACACACACTGTCCCTACAACACACACTCCCCACAACACACTCCCTACAACACATCTCCTACAACACACACACCTTCCTACAACACACACTCCCTACAACACACACTCCCTACAACACACTTCCTACAACACACTTCCTACACACACACACACTTCCTACAACACACACTGTCCCTACAACACACGGACTCCCTACAGCACACACACACTCCCTACAACACACACACTCCATACAACACACACCTCCACAACACACACACACTCTGCCACAACACACACACTTCCTACAACACACACACTCCCTACAACACACACACTCCCTACAACACACACACACATCCCTACAACACACACACACTCCCTACAACACACACTCCCTACAACACACACACACCCTACAACACACACACTCCCTACAACACACACACACTCCCTACACACACACAACACTCTACAACACACATCCCTACAACACACACACTCCCTACAACACACACATCTCATAACAACACAACACACTACACACACACACACACACACAAACACACACACTCTACAACACACACACACACACCCACAACACACACACCCACAACACACACACACCCTACAACACACACAACTTCCTACAACACACACACACTCTACAACACACACACTTCAACACACACACTCTACAACACACACACACACCTTACAACACACACACACACACTCCTACAACACACACACTCCCTACAACACACACACAAACACAACACACTCCACACACACACCTCTACAACACACACACTTCCTACAACACACACACACACCCCACAACACACACACTCCTACACACACACACCACACACACACACCACAACACACACACCTACAACACACACATCCTACAACACACACACACACACTCTACAACACACACACTTTACACAAACACAACACACTCTACAACACACACATACTTCCTACACACACACACACACCCTACAACACACACACTCCTACAACACACACACACTACCCCTACAACACACACACACTCCCTACAACACACACTACACACACACACACACACCCCACACACACACCCCCTACAACACACACACTCCTCACAACACACACAACACACACCCTACAACACACACACCCTACAACACACACACATCTTCCTATACACACACATTCACACACACACACATTCTACACACACAATTCCACAAACACACACACCCCTACAACACACACAACACACTCCTACAACACACACACTTCCCTACAACACACACATTTCACACACACACACACTTACACACACACACACTCTCATAACAATACCCTACACACACACACTCTACAACACACACACTTACACAAACACAATCACACTCTACAGCACACACACTTCTCATAACACACACACACTTTACATAACACACACACACAACACACTCTACAGCACACAGTCTACAGTATCAAGAACTCTGGGATCAAAGACTTTACCTTTCGTCACCCATCATCTAGCAGGTGGTGATGGTGGTGGGGGATGGTGGTGGGGTGGTGGTGTACAGTGGCAGGATAAAACCTCCATCCTTTTTAAAACGATCTTTTTTTTCACAGCGGATCCCTTAATTCCAACCGAGCTCCATGTCCGTCCATAGCCCACCATCCTCTCCTATCCACTCCATTCCTTCTCCCACACGGCGGCGCCGGTCGATGTCTGGTCGATGCGTCATCGATGCGTCGGTCAGGCGTCATCGACGCCATCGATGTCATTTGATGCGCCGTCGGTCGATGCGCTCGGTCGACGCCTGGTCGACGTCATCTTATTCCATCGATGCCCATCGACGCCGGTCAACTGATGCCCACCGTGATGCCCATCGATGCCGGTCGATGAGTTCGTCGATGCGTCGCCCGTCACGATGCGTCAATGATGCCGCCGATGTCACCGATGCCCGCCTGTCAGCCCATGCCCACGATGCTGCCGGTCGATGTCACGATGCGCCTGGCCGATGCGTTGGCTGATTTTTTTTTTTTTTTTTTTTTTTTTTTTTTTTTTTTTTTTTTTTTTTTTTTTTTTTTTTTTTTTTTTTTTTTTTTTTTTTTTTTTTTTTTTTTTTTTTTTTTTTTTTTTTTTTTTTTTTTTTTTTTTTTTTTTTTTTTTTTTTTTTTTTTTTTTTTTTTTTTTTTTTTTTTTTTTTTTTTTTTTTTTTTTTTTTTTTTTTTTTTTTTTTTTTTTTTTTTTTTTTTTTTTTTTTTTTTTTTTTTTTTTTTTTTTTTTTTTTTTTTTTTTTTTTTTTTTTTTTTTTTTTTTTTTTTTTTTTTTTTTTTTTTTTTTTTTTTTTTTTTTTTTTTTTTTTTTTTTTTTTTTTTTTTTTTTTTTTTTTTTTTTTTTTTTTTTTTTTCCATCGATCGATGTCATCGACGCCCATCGACGCCCATCGACGCACCGATGTCAACGACGCATCGATGCCCCACGATGCCGGCCGATGTCATCGATGCGCCTGGATGATGCTGGCCGGATATGCTGGCCAGTGCTTGCCGAGGTGTTGGTTGAGGTGTTGGTTGTGTTGGTTGAGGTGTTGGTTGAGGTGTTGGTTGAGGTGTTGGTTGGGGTGTTGGTTGGGGTGTTGGTTGAGGTGTTGGTTGTTGAGATGTTGACTAACTGAAGTGAGTGTGGTCACCCAGGGCAGCAGGAGGTCGTTGGGTTCGATATCCTCTGTGTGAGTGAAGGGTCAGGCTGATTGAAACTAAGGTCATAGGTCATTAGCGGACAACCCAACCACCTCATTACCTTATAATTAGATCCAACAACTCCCAGAATATATCGTTTTTAATGACTGAACATTTAAATATTACCTTACGAATATATTTATCTAACACAAACTACAAAAGCCAATCCTCTCAGGTAGATATCAAGTCCTGAGGCGCTAAGACTGTTTGATAACCCTGCGGAAAAATGCTAAATTACTCCCGTGAGGCGAGCAATAAGGGAATTAGTCCCCACGCCAACCAGGTTAAGAAACTCATCAAAAGAAAACGAATCTCGCCTACTTGAGTTGCCAGCTAGGTGTTATAATTTTATCATGTGTGTGTGTGTGTGTGTGTGTGTGTGTGTGTGTGTGTGTGTGTGTTGTTTCAGAATTTTGTTTCTTGGGTTCATTTTGGAAGTGGGATTTAGGTTAGGTTATGTTGGGTTATATTATGGTTACGTGTTAATGAATAAGGTTTATATGTAAATGTAGCGGTGGTATTATTAGTGCATCGGTGGTGTCTTTAATTTGTTCTCTCTCTCTCTCTCTCTCTCTCTCTCTCTCCTCTCCTCTCTCTCAGTCTCTCTCTCTCTCAGTAGTCTTGAGCACACACACACACACACACACACACACCACACACACACACACACACACACACACACACACACACACACACACACACACACACACACACACACACACACACACACACACACACCATCTCCTTCCCTGTGATACATTCTAATCTCCGAGCCATTATTCTCTCCCTGAAGTTGCTAATTGACATTTTACTCTGGCTGCCGCGTCTTGGCCCGAGAGAGAGAGAGAGAGAGAGTTGCTTTACAAGAGACTTTCTTTCACCCAGATTAAGGGCTTTCTCCTCTCCCCCCTAAAAAAATATCTATACAAAATGGTGTTGAAAGAATATGACACAACAGACGAAGGATTTTGACAACCCTACCGAGACAACAGGAGTCACAGTGTTCATTCTGAAATTCATCGATCACCTCAAGTACAGATAGTTTTTTTGAGCGAATCTTTTGTAAGTTAGTATGATAATGGCGTCAGATATCCTTCATTAATTATCCGAAGAAATACCCTGTTTAATTAATAACTACTTACTAATTATTTGTTAATAAGAGAACTACCTCCCTAATTTTCGCGGGTAATTGGCAGTCTGTATCAACTATAATGGTTTATCGAGTAAGAAAGGCGTAAGTGATTGTGTGATGTCATTTACACTTCCAGCTGCTGAGTTGATTTTTTGGGGAGGGAGGTGGATGGTTCTTAATAACATCAGCTAACAACTAAAACCTCAGAACGTCAGCCCAGAATGTCAGCGAATAAAGTTACCTCAGAAAGTCGCCTGGTACAGTACATCAGCTCAGAACGTCAGCTCAGAACGTCAGGTATGCATAGTCGACCCCGGCAGGAGACGTCAGCAGGACACATCATTATAATGGGACTGACGTATGCAAATGAGGAGAGGGAGGCCTGCTTGCTCATGTTTACTGTTGTGTTGTCTGTCTCCTTGACCTGTGGTGTACCTGTGGTGCTGACCTGGTGCTGACCTGTGGTGCTGACCTGTTGACATGTGGTGCTGACCTGTTGACTGTGGTGCTGACCTGTTGACATGTGGTGCTGACCTGTTGACATGTGGTGCTGACCTGTTGACATGTGGTGCTGACCTGTTGACCTGTGGTGCTGGACCTGCTGACATGTGGTGCTGACCTGTTGACCTGTGGTGCTGACCTGTTGATCTGTGGTGCTGACCTGTTGAACTGTGTTGCTGACCTGTTGAACTGTGGTGCTGACCTGTTGAACTGTGTTGCGACCTGCTGAACTGTGGTGCTGACCTGTTGACCTGTGGTGCTGACCTGTTGAACTGTGGTGCTGACCTTTGACCTGTGGTGCTGACCTGTTGACCTGTGGTGCTGACCTGTTGAACTGTGGTGTTGACCTGTGGTGCTGACCTGTTGACCTGTGGTGCTGACCTGTTGACATGGTGCTGACCTGTTGACCTGTGGTGCTGACCTGTTGACCTGTGGTGCTGACCTGTTGACCTGTGGTGCTGACCTGTTGAACTGTGGTGCTGACCTGTTGAACTGTGGTGCTGACCTGTTGAACTGTGGTGCGACCTTTGACCTGTGTTGACCTGTTGAACTGTGGTGCTGACCTGTTGACCTGTGGTGCTGACCTGTTGACCTGTGGTGTGCTGACCTGTTGACATGTGTGGTGCTGACCTGTTGACCTGTGGTGCTGACCTGTTGACCTGTGGTGCTGACCTGTTGAACTGTGGTGCTGACCTGTTGACCTGTGGTGCTGACCTGTTGACCTGTGGTGCTGACCTGTTGACCTGTGGTGCTGACCTGTTGAACTGTGGTGCTGACCTGTTGACCTGTGGTGCTGACCTGTTGAACTGTGGTGCTGACCTGTTGACCTGTGGTGCTGACCTGTTGACCTGTGGTGCTGACCTGGTAACTGTACAGGTGCTGACCTCTTGGTGGTGACTTTGGATGGTCTTTGAAGTGGACTGGGATGACCTGTAGTGACCAGAGGTAACCAATGGTGTGGTGAGGGATAAATGCCTGTTTGTGGCAACACAAGGATGTCATGACAACACCAGGTTGTTATGGCAACGCTGGATGCTTTGTATATTAAAGCCTTCCTGGAGAAGATGAAGGAATGAACGCCGGTTTTTATCTCTCAAAGTTCAGGTTTAATTTTATAAGATCACGACCAGGCCAGCGAGGAGGAGGAGGTGAGGGCAGTGGAGGAGGATATGAGGAGGAGAAAGGAGTGGTGATGTTGGTGATAGTGGTGGTGGTGGTGATGGTGGTAGTGGTAACAGTGGTGGTAATAGTGGTGATACTAAGGTGGAGTTGTGGTGGTAGTGGTAGAGTTGGTGGTATTGGTAGTGTGGTGGTGGTGGTGGTGATGGTGGTAGTGGTAACAGTGGTGGTAATGGCAATAGTGGTGGTAGTAATGGTAGTATGGTAGTGGTGGTGGTATTATTAGGAATGATATTACTGGTAGTAATAGTAGTAGTAATAGTAATAGTAGTAGTGATAGTAATAATGGTAGTAGTGATAGTGGTAGTAGTGATAGTAATAATGGTGGTAGTAATAATGGTGGTAGTTATAGTGGTGGTAGTGGTAGTAATAATGGTGGTAGTAATAGTGGTGGTAGTGGTAGTGGTGGTAGTGGTAGTAATAATGGTGGTAGTTATAGTGGTGGTAGTGATAGTGGTGGTGGTAGTAATAATGGTGGTAGTGATAGTGGTGGTAGTAATAGTGGTGGTAGTGATAGTGGTGGTAGTGGTAGTAATAATGGTGGTTGGTGATAGTGGTGGTAGTAATAGTGGTGGTAGTGATAGTGGGTAGAATAGTGGTGGTAGTGATAGTGGTAGTAATAGTGGTGGTAGTGATAGTGGTGGTAGTGGTAGTGATAGTGGTGGTAGTAATAGTGGTGGTAGTGATAGTGGTGGGTAGTAATAGTGGTGGTAGTGATAGTGTTGGTAGTGGTATAATGGTGGTTGTGATAGTGGTGGTAGTAATAGTGGTAGTGATAGTGGTAGTGGTAGTGATAGTGGTGGTAGTGGTAGTGGTGGTAGTAATAGTGGTGGTAGTGATAGTTGGTAGTGGTAGTAATAATGGTGGTTGTGATAGTGGTGGTAGTAATAGTGGCAGTGATAGTGGTAGTGATAGTGGTGGTAGTGGGTAGTGGTGTTAGTAATAGTGGTGGTAGTGATAGTGGGTGGTAGTGATAGTGGTAGTATAGTGGTGGTAGTGATAGTGGTAGTAATAGTGGTGGTAGAATAGTGGTGGTAGTGATAGTGTTAGGTATAAAATGGTGGTTGTGATAGTGGTAGTAATAGTGTGGTAGTGATATTGGTGGTAGTAATAATGGTGGTTGTGATAGTGGTGGTAGTAATAGTGGTGGTAGTGATAGTGTTGGTAGTGGTAGTAATAATGGTGGTTGTGATAGTGGTGGTAGTAATAGTGGTGGTAGTGATAGGTGGTAGTAATAGTGGTGGTGTGATAGTGTTGGTAGTGGTAGTAATAATGGTGGTTGTGATAGTGGTGGTAGTAATAGTGGTGGTAGTGATAGTGGTGGTAGTGGTGAGTGATAGTGGTGGTAGTAATAGTGATGGTAGTGATAGTGGTGGTAGTAATAGTGGTGGTAGTGATAGTGTTGGTAGTGGTAGTAATAATGGTGGTTGTGATAGTGGTGGTAGTAATAGTGGTGGTAGTGATAGTGTTGGTGGTGGTGGAACAATGGTGGCTGTGATAGTGGTGGTAGTAATAGTGGTGGTAGTGATAGTGTTGGTAGTGGTAGTAATAATGGTGGTTGTGATAGTGGTGGTAATAGTGGTGGTAGTGATAGTGGTGGTAGTAATAGGTGGTAGTGGATAGTGTTGGTAGTGGTAGTAATAGTGGTGGTTGTGATAGTGGTGGTGAGTAATAGTGGTAGTGATAGTGGTGGTAGTAATATGGTGGAGTGATAGTGATGGTAGTGTGAGTAATAGTGGTGGTTGTGATAGTGGTGGTAGTAATAGTGGTGGTAGTGATAGTGGTGGTAGTGGTAGTGATAGTGGTGGTAGTAATAGTGATGGTAGTGATAGTGGTGGTAGTAATAGTGGTAGTAGTGATAGTGTTGGTAGTGGTAGTAATAATGGTGGTTGTGATAGTGGTGGTAGTAATAGTGGTAGGTGATAGTGGTGGTAGTAATAGTGGTGGTAGTGATAGTGTTGGTTGGTAGTAATAATGGTGGTTGTGATAGTGGTAGGTAGTAATAGTGGTAGTGATAGTGGTGGTAGTGGTAGTAATAATGGTGGTAGTGATAGTGGTGGTAGTAATAGTGGTGGTAGTGATAGTGTTGGTAGTGGTAGGAATAATGGTGGTTGTGATAGTGGTGGTAGTAATAGTGGTGGTAGTGATAGTGGTGGTAGTGATAGTGGTAGGATGGTGGTGGTAGTAATAGTGGTGGTGGTGATAGTGGTGGTAGTGATAGTGGTGGTAGTGATAGTGGTGGGTAGTAATAGTGGTGGTAGTGATAGTGTTGGTAGTGGTAGTAATAATGGGGTAGTAATAGTGGTGGTAGTGATAGTGGTGGTAGTGATAGTGGTGGTGGTGGATAGTGGTGGTAGTAATAGTGGTGGTAGTGGATAGTGTTGGTGGTGGCAGTAATAGTGGTGGCAGATAGTGGTGGTGCAATAGTGGTGGTAGTGATAGTGGTGGTATAATAGTGGGTGATAGTTGGTAGTAGTAATAGTGGTGGCTGTGATAGTGGTGGTAGCAATAGTGGTGGGTAGTGATAGTGGTGGTAGTGGTGATAGATAGTGGTGGCAGTAATAGTGATGGCAGTGTGATAGTGGTGGTAGTAATAGTGGTGGTAGTGATATGTTGGTAGTGGTAGTAATAATGGTGGTTGTGATAGTGGTGGTAGCAATAGTGGTGGTGGTGATAGTGGTGGTAGTGGTAGTAATAGTGGTGGTAGTAATAGTGGTGGTAGTGATAGGTGGTAGTAGTAGTAATAATGGTGGTTGTGATAGTGGTAGTAATAGTGGTAGTGATAGTGGTGGCAGTGGTGGTAATAGTGGTAAAGGATATATAGTATAACAGTGGTATGTGATAGTGTTGGTAATAGGTGTAGCAGTGATAGGTGGTAGTGGATAGTGGTGTTAGTAATAAAAGAAGTAATAGTGGTGTGGTGAGTGGTGGCAGAAAGATAGTGGCAGTGATAGTGGTGTGCTAGTAAGTGGTGTTAGTAATAGTGATGGTGGTAGGAATAGTGGTGGTAGTGATAGTGGTAGTAAATAATAGTGTTAGTAATAGGTGGTAGATAGTGGGTAGTGATAGGATATGATAGTTAGTAATAGTGTAGTAATAGTGGGTAGTGATAGTGGTGTAGATAGTGGTGATAGTGATAGGTGGTAGTAATAGTGGTGTTAGTACAGTAGTGGGTAGTGATAGTGGTAGAGATAGTGGTAGTGATAGTGGTGGTAGTGATATGTGGTAGTGATAGTGATAGTGGTGGTAGATAGTGGTGGTGGGTAGGTGTTATAATAGTGGTGTTAGTAATAGTGGTGGTAGTGATAGTGGTAGTAGATAGTGGTAGTGGTAGTGATAATGGTAGTGATAGTGGTGGTAATGGTGGTAGTGATAGTGGGTAGTAGCAATAATGGTGAGTTAGTATAATAGTGAGAGTAGTAGTGATAGTGGCAGGATAGTGGTGGTAGGATAGTGGTGGTGGGCAGTAATAGTGGTGTTAGTAATATGGTGGCAGTGATAGTGGTGGTAGTGACAGTGGTAGTGGTAGTGATAGTGGTGGTAGTGATAGTGGTGGTAGATAGTGGTGTTAGTAATAGTGGTAGTATGATGGTGGTGGTGATAGTGGTGGTAGGATAGTGGTAGTGATAGAGAAGTGGTGTTAGTATAGTGGGTGGTAGTGATAGTGGTGGTAGTGACAGTGATAGTGGTGGTAGTGGTAGATAGTGGTGTTAGTAATAGTGGTGTTAGTATGGTGGCAGTGATAGGTAGTGATAGGGTAGTGATAGTGGTGAGGTGATAGTGGTAGTGGTATAATAGTAATAGTGTTAGTGATGGTGGTAGTGACTGGTAGTGATAGTGGTAGCAGGTATAGTGATAGTAGGTAATAGTGGTGGTAGTGATAGTGGTGGTAGTGATAGTGGTGGTGGAGTGATAGTGGTGTTGTAGAAAGTTAGTAATAGTGGTGGTAGTGATAGTGGTAGTGATGGTGTGTGGTAATAGTGGTGGTAGTGTATAGTGTTAGTAAAGGGTGGTAGTGATAGTGGTAGTGATAGTGGTAGGATAGTGTGTAGTGATAGTGGTGGTAGTGATAGTGGTGGTAGTGATAGTGTGGTAGTGATAGTGGTGGTAGTGATAGTGGTGGTAGTGATGAGTGGGTTAGTAATAGGGAGTGGTGGTAGTGATAGTGGTGGTAGTGATAGTGGTGGTAGTGATAGGGTGGTAGTGATAGTGGTGTTAAATAGTGGAGTGATAGTGGTGATGGTAGTGATATTGGTGGTAGTGATAGTGGTGGTAGTGATAGTGGTGGATAGTGGTAGTAATAGATGGTGTAGTGATAGTGGTGTTAGTAATAGTGGTGGTAGTGATAGGTGGTGATAGTGGTGGAGTGTGGTAGTGAGTGATATGATAGTGGTGGTAGTGATAGTGGTGGTAGTAATAGTGGTAGGGATAGTGGTGGTAGTGATTAGTGGGATAGTGGTGGTAGTGATAGTGTTGGTAGTGATAGTGGTGTTAGTAATAGTGGAGATAGTGTGATAGTGGTGGCGGTAGCTGTAGTGGTGGTAGTGGTAGTAGTGGTAGTAGTGATAGTGGTGGTAGTGATAGTGGTGGTAGTGGTAGTGGTGGCAGTGATAGTGGTGGTAGTGATAGTGGTAGCGGTGATAGTGATAGTGGTGGTAGTGATAGTGGTGGCAGTGATAGTGGTGGTAGTGGTAGTGGTGGTAGTGATAGTGGTAGCGGTGATAGTGATAGTGGTGGTAGTGGTAGTAGTGGTAGTGATAGTGGTGGTAGTGATAGTGGTGGTAGTGATAGGTGGTGGTAGTGATAGTGGTAGTGATAGTGGTGGTAGTGGTAGTGATAGTGGTAGTGATAGGTGGTAGTGATAGTGGTGGTAGTGGTAGTGATAGTGGTGGTAGTGATAGTGGTGGTAGTGATAGTGGTGGTAGTGATAGTGGTGGGGTAGTGATAGTGGTGGTAGTAATAGTGGTGGTAGTGATAGAGGTAGTGATAGTGGTGGTAGTGATAGTGGTAGTGTTAGTGGTGGTAGTGATAGTGGTGGTAGTGATAGTGGTGGTAGTGATAGTGGTGGTAGTGGTAGTGGTGGTAGTGATAGTGGTGGTAGTGATAGTGGTGGTAGTGATAGTAATGGAAAGTGGTAGGATCTCTTGAGTAGCTGTAGGATCCCTCCCTCAGAACCCGTCCATTAAGGTCCTAAACCCCGTCTTCCCCCTGCTTCCAAGGATACCCAGACGACGGTAGGCAGTCGCTGGAGGTCCTTACACGCCAAGGATCAAATATATTTCCAGGGATCCTACACGAGACGGGACGATCACAGCTTCTGACATCCTGTGAGAAGATGGAAGGATCCTGTCTCGTGGATGTCTTTCCGGTAAACTGCAGAAGGTTGTCCCCCGGCTCCTCTTTACGTGAAGGAAATATTTGACCTCAAGGCTGTATATTACCTCCAAGATGTCCAGGGAAATATTATACCTCTAATTTCCTTATTAATCCTTGAGGAAACAACAGGAAATAGTCCCCCAAAATACCTACATTCACAGGATAAGAACAACGGAGAGTCCTACACCCACAGGATAAGAACAGCGGAGAGTCCTACACCCACGGGATAAGAATTATCACCTGGATCCTTCACGCGAGGGAAGGAATTTTACTCATCGATCTTTCACTCGAATGGAAAGAAGGAAATCACAGAGATCCTATGAAGGATAATAATGCTTTTAATTCTAAATCCTGACCTCCTTCAGTTAAATACAGTGGCCTCAGAAGTCCTATAAAGAAGCAAGGAAATAATTCTGGAGATCCGACACACGATTCAGGAATTATCCTTTGATGTCCTTCAGGAGGAAGAAGGAATTTAGTGCTGATATCCTTTACAGGAATTGAAAATGGAAAATCTTATCTGAGATCCTGCTCACGAATGATGACATTTTGAAATCTTTCTCCGAGTTTCTTAGCAGAAGTTCAACTGAACTTCAAGGCTTCAGTTGAACTTCACCACCCCAACTAAGCTTCACCAAAACCTCAGCAATCAGAACCACCTCCAGCATCTCTCTTTGGTTATGTCAACGACCAGAACCTCACCACTAAACTCAGAGGTCCATATAGGTGAGTCATATTTTTGTCTTTCTTTTTTCTTTAGTCGAGATAAAGGAAATGTCAATAGGTGTAATTTAACTCCCCTATTGTGAACTTTCTTTTAGGTGAAATAGGGGAAAGGGGAAAAAAATAGGGCCAAAGCGGGTGATCTAATGTTCTGTAAGACTTGATTCATTTAGCTGAGATGTGGTCAGAGAAAAATAGTGGATATATAGATGATTAAGAAAGAGAAATAAAGGAGATAGAGAGAGAAATAAGAAAGATAAAGATAAATGTAAAATAAAGTGAAAAATACGAGAACAAATGAGAAATAAGATAGAAGAAAAATGTCAGCTAGAGAGAAAGAGAAAATGGATAAATAAGAAAGACAGAGATAGAAATAAGAGAGATAGAGAGAGAAAAATAAGAGAGAGAGGAGCAACAAGAAGAAGAGATAGAAGTGTGAAAATTATGTGGCATCCATCTACTGTACTGTACTAAGAGGTTGTTGACTGGCCGCTACACTCGCCTGCCTCTCAACGGCCCCACGAAAAAGGTTTATTTGGCAGCCAATTCACGCAAGGAAAACTTTATCTTAACCCCCCTGTCTCTGCCCCCTCCCCCCCCTCGGCCAATATCACCTCCCTAGACCTTGCCTCGAGCCTCAAATACTCCTACAATGAATTTCTCTTCAAACTGGAGAAGTGGGAACGTATCTAACCGACGCTCTTTTAAAGCTACGACACAAGGATGGGATTTTCAAAAACTTCGTCAGTTGAATTGATCTGTTTTTATGAGTAACCTAACGTAGCCAGCCAGCGAGCGACCAGTTATTGAGGTAGTATGTGTGTGTGTGTGTGTGTGTGTGTGTGTGTGTGTGTGGGTGTGTGTGTGTGTGGGTCCGCCCTAAAATCAAGTGTCATGTCATTTTTTTAAAGTTTAATGTCAACAAATTTAGTATCCAAGAGACGTATTATTATTATTATTATTATTATTATTATTATTATTATTATTATTATTATTATTATTATTATTATTATTTATTATTATTATTATTATTATTATTATTATTATTATTATTTATTATTATTATTATTATTATTATTATTATTATTATTATTATTATTATTATTATTATTATTATTGTATTATTGATATTATTATTATTATTATTATTATTATTATTATTATTATTATTATTATTATTATTATTATTATTATTATTATTATTATTATTATTGTTATTATTGTTATTATTATTATTATTATTATTATTATTATTATTATTATTATTATTATTATTATTATTATTATTATTATTATCTAATCCTATTTCTGCTCTTCTCTCTTCTCATCTTGTCTGGTTCTGTCTGACTTACAACTCTGACCAATCACTGGCCAGCTTCTCAAAGACAGTCTAAGATGGATGGTTCTGTTCGCCCCACTGAAGTCTATCATCTGAGATAGATGATTGATGAATTGATTGTGGCCTGGTGAACTGTGATGGAAGAGAGAGAGAGAGAGCTTGACTGCTGGCGTTTATATTTTCACCTCTGAACTTTTGAGTTTATTTGTTATAGATAAATTGTTTTATTTATTATAATGTTCCCAGTGAGACGACTATGATGATATGATAGATGCTGACTCTCTCTCTCTCTCTCTCTCTCTCTCTCTCTCTCTCTCTCTCTCTCTCTCTCTCTCTCTCTCTCTCTCTCTGTTGGTTCTGCCTCACATCAGGCTGAAGAAACAGCTGTTGGTTTGGTCTCTTCACCGCTGACCACACACTCACTGTAGCCGTGGACCTGTGACCATCAACCCCCCTCCAGCTCTCACAGTCCTGGCTGGCTATCCTGCTCTCTCTCTCTCTCTCTCTCTCTCTCTCTCTCTCTCTCTCTCTCTCTCTCTCTCTCTCTCTCTCTCTCTCTCTCTCTCTCTCTCTCTCTCTCTTTGTCGTCGCTTTTTTGTGTCATTATTTTTTCTATGTTTTACTTTTTATCTCCTTTCTTCACATTCTCTCTCTCTTGATCTTGTTCTCTTTCTCATTTTCTGAGTCTGCCTCTCCCCGTCCCCCTCTCCCCCCCCCCCCCCCTCCCCTCTCCCCGCCCCCCCCCCTCTCCCCGTCCCGTCACCCCCTCCCCGTCACCCCCCTCCGTCCCCCCCCCGTCCCCCCTCCTCGTCTCCTCTCTCCCTCTCCCCCCTCCCCGTCCCCCTCTCCTCGTCCCCTCTCCCCGCCCCCTCTCCTCGTCCCCTCTCCCCGCCCCCTCTCCCACGTCCTCTCCCCCTCTCTCCCTCTCTCCCCCTCTCCCCCCTCTCCCCCCACCCCTCTCCGCCACCCCTCTCCCTACCCCTCTCCCCATCCCCCCCTCCTCTCCCCCTCTCCTCGTCCCCCCTCCCCCCCCCCCTCCCCTCCCCCCTCTCCCCCCCCCCCTCTCTCCCCTCCCCCTCCTCTCTCGTCCCCTCTCTCCCATTCCCTCTCTCCCCGTCCCCTCTCTCCCCGCCCTCTCTCCCGTCCCCTCTCTCCCACCCCCCTCTCTCCCCCCCCCTCTCCCCGTCCCCTCTCTCCCCATCCCCTCTCTCCCCATCCCCCTCTCCTCATCCCCTCTCTCCCCCCCCTCTCCTCATCCCCTCTCTCCCATCCCCTCTCTCCCCGTCCCCCCTCTCCTCCTCTCCCTCTCCCCCATCCCCTCTCTCCCATCGTCCCTCTCCCTCCCCTCTCCCCCATCCTCTCTCCCCCCCTCTCTCCCATCACCTCTCTCCCCATCCCTCTTCTCCCTCCTCTCCATCTCTCCCTCTCTCCCATCCATCCCCTCTCTCCCCCGTCCCTCTCTTCCCGTCCCCTCTCCCCATCCTCTCTCCCTCTCCCATCCATCCTCTCTTCCCATCCCCTCTCTCCCCATCCTCTCTTCCCCGTCCCCTCTCTCCCATCCCCTCTCCCATCACCTCTCTCCCCCATCCCCTCTCTCCCCATCCCCTCTCTCCCCATCCCCCTCTCTTCCATCCCCTCTCTCCCCATCCCCTCTCTCCCCATCCCCTCTCTCCCCATCCCCTCTCTCCCATCACCTCTCTCCCCATCCTCTCTCTCCCATCACTCTCTCCATCTCTCCCCATCCTCTCCCCCCTCTCTTCCCATCTCTCCCCTCTCTCCTCTCTTCCCGTCCTCTCTCCCCGTCACCTCTCTTCCCGTCCCTCCCCATCCTCTCTCCCTCGTCCCTCTCTCCCCGTCACCTCTCTTCCGTCCCTCTCTCCCCGTCACCCTCTCTCCCCCGCCCCTCTCTCTCCCGTCCCTCTCTCCCCGCCCTCTCTCCCCGTCACCTCTCTTCCCATCCCCTCTCCCCATCACCTCTCTCCCGTCCCCTCTCTCCCCGTCACCTCTCTTCCGTCCCTCTCTCCCCGTCACCTCTCTCCCCGTCCCTCTCTCCCCGCCCTCTCTCCCCGTCCCCTCTCTCCCCCACCCCTCTCCCCGTTCCCCCTCTCTCTCCCTCACTGCCCCAGCTCTTGGTCGCTATTGAGACCATCTCTTGCCCCTGCCATACGACGACGTCTTAAGGGGAGACTCACATTAAAGACAGCCATGGAGTAAGCTTTAGAGAGAGAGAGAGAGATCCTCCAGAACTCTGAGGGCCATTTGCTCACTCAGGCAAGGCTATGTATTACTATGGAGGGATGTAAATGATCTTAAGTAACATATAGGTCAAGACTTGTGTGGTGGAGGGGGCACACCGCTCGAGTCGTTGGTTCCCTTCCGAGGCACCTCAAGGTCCACCCAGCTGTGAATATGGGGTTAATACTCACTTTACAGTTTGGGGATTTGTGAGTGGTCGAGTGCAGTGTCTGGCTAAGCTCCCTCCAAGACATTTATTCTCCCTTGGATATTAATCTTCCTCATTTATGCATTTAGTATCCCTTATTCATAGTCAGACTCCCCTTTATAGTTACTCTCCCTTATTCACAGTTACTCTCCCTTATACATACATTTACTCCCCCTTATGCAAACACTATTGGCTCTGTTACACAAAAACTGCACCAACTTTTTCTTCCCAGGCTGAATGTTTAAACCATGGACCTCTCTCTCTCTCTCTCTCTCTCTCTCTCTCTCTCTCTCTCTCTCTCTCTCTCTCTCTCTCTGTTATTTTAGAGCACTTCTCACTTTCCTTACTCCCTCTCACTCCCCTCTTTTCTCTCTCTCTCACTCACCCATCCTCGTTTTTTCACTCTTCCTCACCCCAATCTGTCTCATTCATTCCCCTCTCTTCCTCTTCCTCCCTGCCTCATCTTCCTTCTCTCACCCTTCTTGCCTCACCCTCCATCCCCTTTCCTCTCTCACTCCCCTCCCCTTCCTACCTCATCTCCCTCCCTCACCCCTCTCTCCCTCATCCTTCCCTACCTCATCTCCCCTCCCTCACCCTCTCTCCCTCATCCTTCCTACCTCATCTCCCTCCCTCACCCCTCTCCCTCATCCTTCCTACCTCATCTCCCCTCCCTCACCCCTCCCTCCCTCATCCTTCCCTACCTCATCTCCCTCCCTCACCCCTCTCTCCCTCATCTTCCCTACCTCATCTCCCCTCTCCCCCCTCCTCCCTCCCCTCATCCTTCCCTACCTCATCCCCTCCCCTCCCCACCCTCCCTCCCTCATCCTTCCCTACCTCATCTCCCTCCCTCACCCTCTCTCCTCATCCTTCCCTACCTCATCTCCCTCCCTCACCCTCCCCTCCCCTCATCCCTACCTCATCTCCCTCCCTCACCCTCCTCCCTCATCCTTCCCTACCTCATCTCCCCTCCTCACCCTCCCTCCCTCATCCTTCCTACCTCATCTCCCTCCCTCACCCTCTCTCCCTCATCCTTCCTACCTCATCCCCTCCCTCACCCTCCCTCCCTCATCCTTCCCCTCCATCTCCCTCCTCAACCTCTCTCCCTCATCCTTTTTACCTCATCTCCTCCCTCACCCTCTCTCCTCATCCTTCTACCTCTATCTCCCTCCCTCCCCCTCTCTCCCCTCATCCTTCCTACCTCATCTCCCCTCACCCTCCCCTCCCTCATCCTTCCCTACCTCATCTCCTCCCTCACCCTCTCTCCCCTCATCCTTCCTACCCACATCTCCCTCCCTCACCCTCCCTCACCCCTCATCCTTCCCTACCTATCTCCCTCCCCACCCCTCCTCCCTCATCCCTCCCCTACCTCATCTCCCTCCCCTCCACCCTCCCCTCACCCTCCCTCCCTCATCCTTCCCTACCTCATCCTCCCCTCACCCCTCCCTACCTCATCTCCCTACCTCCCCTCCCCTCACCCTCTCTCCCTCATCCTTCCCTACCTCATCTCCCTCACCCTCCCTCCCTCATCCTTCCCTACCTCATCTCCCCTCCCTCACCCCTCTCTCCCTCATCCTTCCCTACCTCATCTCCTCCCTCACCCTCTCTCCTCATCCTTCCCTCCTCATCTCCCTCCCCTCACCCTCCCTCCACCCTCATCCTTCCTACCTCCTCTCCCCTCACCTCCCCTCCCCTCATCCTTCCTACCTCATCTCTCCCTCCCCTCCTCCCTCCCCTCATCCTTCTCCCTCCTCACCTCTCCTCATCCTTCTTACCTCATCTCCTCCTCACCCTCCCTCATCCTTCCCACCATCCCCCCTTCCTCATCCTTCCCTACCTCATCCTCCCTCACCCTCTCTCCCTCATCCTTCCCTACCCTCCTCCCTCTCTCACCCTCTCCCTCATCCTTCCCCACCATCTCCTCACCCTCCCTCCCTCATCCTTCCCCACTCATCTCCTCCTCACCCTCTCTCCCTCTCATCCTTCCCACCCTCATCTCTTCTCCTCCCTCCCTCATTCCTACCTCATCTCCTCCCTCACCCTCTCTCCCTCATCCTTCCCACCTCATCTCCTCTCTCACTCCCTCCCCATCCTTCCCACCATCCTCCTCCTCACCTCTCTCCTCATCCTTCCCACTCATCTCCCTCCTCACTCTCTCCCTCATCCTTCCTACCTCATCTCCCTCTCTCACTCCCTCCCTCATCCTTCCTACCTCCTCCTCCCTTCTCACTCCGGTATAAACACGCCGTCGACAAAGACCCGGACTGAGTCACCGGCATCCGGAACCCGTAAATTATCCGGCAGTCATCCGGATAAAGGAGAGGAGGCCGGCTACCTTTTAGCTCCTGGGTGAGAGTGGGGAGGGAGGCAGGCTGCCTTTAGGCTCCTGGGTAAGGGGAGGGAGGGAGGGCCAGTTGCCTTTAGGCTCTTGGGTGAAGGGAGGGAGGAAGGGAGGCTGCCTTTAGGCTTGGGTAAAGGGGGGAGGGAGGAGGGGCAGCTGCCTTTAGGCTCTTGGGTGAGAGGAGGAGGGAGGGAGGCGAGGGCCAGCTGCCTTTAGGCTCTTGGGTGAAGGGAGGGAGGGAGGGAGGGGCTCCTCACAACTTTTGAAAGTCAGCTTGGCATTGGTCAGAGAGAGAGGGGGCAGGGGAGGAGGGAAGGGTCGGCTACCCTCTGGCACCTGGGTTCTGTCTGGGTGAGAGGGAGGAGGAGATTGTAGGGGAGGAGATCGAACGAGGGGGAAAGAGAGAAAGGAAGATTCTTTACTTTCTATGTAGATGAGAGGGTGAGTGTGTTGGATAGTGGTGGTAGTGGTTGTTGTGGGTGGCTGGTGATGGTAGAATAGTGGTAGTGTTGGTGGTAGGTGGCTGTGGTGACAGTGGTAGTAGTGGTCGTGGTGGCGGTAGTATTAGTAGTGGTGGTGGTTGTGAGTAGTAGAGGTAGTGGTGGAGGGAGTCACTTGTTATCAGAGGTTGTTCTTGAGGTCAACTCAGGGCCAGGCTGCTGGAGGTAAAGTTACAGTGAGATTTGCATAATGTTGGTCCACGTCCGTCAGGTTGTGTGGGTCAGCCTCTTACTGCTGAGTTGTGCCTCTCTCTCTCTCTCTCTCTGTCTCTTTATTTCTCTATGTCTGTCTGCCTCTGGCATTCGTTCCACAAGTCTCAACAAGTCTCTTCGACAATGCGGTGAGTCATAACTCATAACACGTCCAAATATATATATATATATATATATATATATATATATATATATATATATATATATATATATGCAAATAAATCACTGTAGTTGCGTGATCTAGGTATATGCTGATAACCACAAGGAAAGAAAACACGAAGTTCAGCGCTGTGTAATTCACATCTTCAGGGGTGAGTACAGACTAAGGAGAAATACTTGACAAGGCTGATATATACAGTAGGAGAGTGAGATCAAGTCCTAGGGACCGTAGGTATCCACAATGGTCCGGTCATTAGGCAGTGACCCTACTAATCTGCATAAGCACATCAGCTGTCCGTAGTCAGGCCATAGGGTAAGATGACTCAACCTTCTCACCTGGTTACAAATCTTCTTAATTACATAATTATCCAGTTTGTACATACCATTACTCTATAATGTTCCTACTGACAATTGAATTACAAGGTAATATTGAGGAGGCATTATTCCAGTCAATGCAATGCTTATTATCCTCATATGAACGAACAGAGCATTGATTCCTGGCCTGTCCTAACACTATATTTATGTTGTTTAAGTCTAGTTACAAGATCTTTACCTGTCTGGCCTAAGTAGAACATATTATATTCCTTGCAAGGAACCTTGTAAATGCACTGTTTTACAGTGCATGAGTATTTAAATGCCACATTAACGTTCCAGGTTTTCAGTTGTAAAGGAATGAGTGGCTCAAATGTGTGTGTGTGTAATGGTGAGCATGCTGGACCTGGTTCGATCCCCGGGCAGGGTAAAACTATGGGCAAGTTTCTTTACGCCATTTGCCTCTGTCTACCCAGCAGTAATTGGGGACCTGGATGTTAATCGATTTGTGGATCGTATTTCGGGGTAATGGTTAGCCAGTGCAGTTGGCGAGTTGTCCGGTCTTCTCGGACTATTCATTGACACTGGGTCATGCAACTCGTTAACTCAGGGTGTGGTTGTTGTGTTGGTGAAAGCTTCTACACCTTAGCACTGGGTCATGCAGTAACAGTAAGCAGTAGCAGTAAGCTGTAACAGTAACAGTGAGCAGTTGCAGTAACAGTAAGCAGTAGTAGTAAGAAGGAGCAGCAGCATCACTGACCTTACATAGATTGGATTCACGATAAATAAAATAATCCAGGTGTAACAGAGAGAGAGGGAGGCCACACTACAGTGAGGGAGGCCACACCAGGGAGAGGAGGCCACACTACGGTGAGGGAGGCCACACGAGTGAGGAGTACACCACAGTGAGGGAGGCCACTACAGTGGGGAGCGAGGGAGGCCACACTACAGTGAGGAGGCCACGCCAGGGAGAGGGAGGCCACACTACAGTGAGAGAGGCCACGCCAGGGAGAGGGAGGCCACGCCAGGGAGAGGGAGGCCACACTACAGTGAGGGAGGCCACACCAGGGAGAGGGAGACCACACAGCAGAGGGAGGCCACACTACAGTGACGGAGGCCATACCAGGGATAGGGAGGCCACACTACAATGAGGGTGGCCACGCTCGGGAGACGGAGGCCACACTACAGGAGGAGGCCAAGGAGGAGGCCACACTACAAAGAGGAGGCCACAGCAGGGAGAGGGAGAATAATAACATGCTAATAAGAGGCTTCTTGACCAAATTTGTTCTCGTGAATCACTGACAAGTCGTAATCCCTCCCTCTCTCCTCTCCCTACCTCTACCTCTTCCTCCCTCACCTCCTCCTCCCTACTCCCACCTCTTCCCCCTCTACTCCTCCTCCTCCCTACTCCTTACCTCTTCCCCCCCTCTTACCTCCTCTCCTCACCTCACTCTTCCTCACCCTTGCTGCTCCTCCCACTCTCTACTCTCTTCCTGTTCTCCTCCCTTTCCCTTCCTCCTCCTCGACTGGTGATTCGGGTTTTTTTTGGGGGGTTGTGGTACCTCTGGGGCTCTAGGGTTCTGGGGGATTGTGGCATTTCTGGGGTTTCAGGGTCTCAAGGGATTGGGGATTTGTGTCTCTGGGGGGGGGGATTTTGGTACTTTCTGGGGGTTTCAGGGGTTCTGGGAAGGGATTGTAGCCCGGTTTGGTACTCTGGGGAGATTGTGACCATACCTTTTAGGGTCTTGGAGGCTCTGGGGGGGATAACAGTGACCTTATCTGGGGAGCCAGGGGAGCTAGTGACTCATGACCTTATGTAGTTAAAGTTTGGTTTGGTTGTTGGGGTTAGGTTAGGTTAGGTTAGGTTAGGTTGGGTTATATTAGGTTAGGTGTTGGTTAGGTTAGGTTTGGTTAGGTTTGGTTAGATTTTTGGGTTAGGTTTGGTTAGATTAAGTTTGGTTTGGTTGGGTTAGGTTAGTTTTGGTTAGGTTTGGTTAGATTAAGTTTGGTTTGGTTAGATTAAGTTTGGTTTGGTTAGATTAAGTTTGGTTTGGTTAGATTAAGTTTGGTTTGGTTTGGTTAGGTTTGGTTAGTTTTGGTTAGGTTAGGTTAGTTTTGGTTAGGTTAGGTTAATTTTGGTTAGTTTTGGTTAGGTTAGGTTAGTTTTGGTTAGGTTAGTTTGGTTAGGTTAGTTTAGTTCAGGGATTCTGTCTTAAGTAACTCAGTCCTTCGTCACCATAACCATCTCAATTAACACGTACAAAATGGGTCAGCTGGGTTGGGGTGGGCAGGGGTTAGAGTGGTTAGGGGTTTGGTGTGGGTCAGGGAGGTTGGAGGGGTCCGGAGGTTGGGGTGGGTCAGGGGTTAGAGTGGGTCAGGGGTTGGTGTGGGTCAGGGGTTAGAGTGGGTCAGGGGGAAGAGAATGGGTGGTTAGAGGGTCAGGGGTTAGAGTGGGTCAGGGGTTGATTCAGGGGTTGGTGCGGGTCAGGGGTTGGAGGGAGTTAGAGGGTCAAGGAGTTGGGGTGGGTCAGGGGTTGAGTGGGTCAGGGGTTAAAATAGCTGGGGTGGGTCCAGAGGTTAAAAATAGGGGTTAGAGTGGGTCAGGTTGGCGGGGTCAGGGGTTAGAGGGGTCAGGGGTTGGGGTGTCAGGGGTTAGGTGGGTCAGGGGTTAGAGTGGGTCAGGTAGAGTGGGTCAGGTTATAGGGGTTGGGGTGGGGTTGAAGGTTAGAGTGGGTCAGTTGGGGTGGGGTTGGGCTGGGGGTCAGGGTGGGGTGGGTCAGGTAATAGAGTAATAGGTTTAGAGTAACAGGTTAGGAGTGGGTAGGAGTGGGTCAGGGGTTAGAGTCGGGTCAGAGTGGTAGAGTGTCAGGGGTTTGAGGTCAGTTAGAGTAGGGTCAGGGGAGGAGGGATGAGAGGATCAATCCCCACAAGTCTCCACATCAGCTTGGTCACTTTCTATTGGTTTTCTGTTTTCTTGTGCCGACACTCACTCCCCGACCAGCCCGACCCGACCTGCCCGACACGTTAGGCCTTCCCCGACCAGCCCGACACGTTAGGCCTTCCCCGACCAGTCCACCCCGACCAGCTTTCCCCGACCAGTTCGAACCGACGAGGAAACGGTGGAATAAGTCGACACCATGGTACAGGCATCCTTCCTCCTCCTCCTCCTCCTCCTCCTCTTCCTCCTCTTCCTACTCCTCTTCCTTCCATCTTCTTTCCTCTTCCTCTTGCTCTTCCTCCCTTCTCTTATCCTGTTCCTACCAACCATCACTATCTCCTCTTCTTCCTTCCTTCCTCCTCCTCCCCCCCCCCCTCCCTCTTCCTTCCTCCTCCTCCTCCTCCTCCTCCTCCTCCTCCCTCCTCCTCCTCCTGATCCTCCTCCTCCTTTTCCTTCTCTTCCTCCTTCCTCTTGTTCCTCCCTCCTCCTCCTTCCTTCCTCTTCACTATTTTCTCGTCAACCACAAAACCTCAATATCACAAGAAGAAGAGAAGAAGAAGAGGAAGAAGATGAAGAAGAAGAAAGAAGAAGAAGAAGAAGAAGAAGAGGAAGAAGAAGAAGAAGAAGAAGAAGAAGAAGAAGAAGAAGAAGAGGAAGAAGAAGAACTTTAACATAATATATTACACCAGTTAAAATTCACGTCTTCACCCTCCCAGAGACTAAGGCTTAACGTCTGTATAAAAACTACTCTTTAAAGCCTACCTTAAAAAACACATCCCTTAAATTCTACTCTAAGGATGTTATTCACTCAAGGATGTTATTCACTCAAGGATGTTATTCACTCAAGGATGTTATTCACTCTAAGGATGTTATTCTTTTTAGGGATGTTATTCACTTTAAGGATGTTATTCACTTTAGGGATGTTATTCACTTTAAGGATGTTATTCATTTTAAGGATGTTATTCACTTTAGGGATGTTATTCACTTGAAGGATGTTATTCACTTTATGGATGTTATTCACTCTAAAGATGTTATTACTTTAATTGTTATTCACTTTATGGATGTTATTCACTCTAAGGATGTTATTCACTTTGAGATGTTATTCACTTTAAGGATGTTATTCACTTGAAGGATGTTATTCACTTTAAAGATGTTATTCACTTTAAGGATGTTATTCACTTTAAGGATGTTATTCACTTTAGGATATTCACTTTAGGGATATTTATTCACTTTAAGGATGTTATTCACTTTGGATGTTATTCACTTTAAGGATGTTATTCACTCTAAGGATATTTATTCACTCTAAGGATGTTATTCACTTTAGGATGTTATTCACTTTTAAGGTATTATTCGCTTTAAGGATGTTATTCTTTAAGGATGTTATTCACATTATGGATGTTATTCACTTGAAGGATGTTATTCACTCTAAGGATGTTATTCACTCAAGGATGTTATTCACTCAAGGATGTTATTCACTCAAGGATGTTATTCACTCTAAGGATGTTATTCTTTTTAGGGATGTTATTCACTTTAAGGATGTTATTCACTTTAGGGATGTTATTCACTTTAAGGATGTTATTCATTTTAAGGATGTTATTCACTTTAGGGATGTTATTCACTTGAAGGATGTTATTCACTTTATGGATGTTATTCACTCTAGAGATGTTATTCACTTTAAGGATGTTATTCACTTGAAGGATGTTATTCACTCTAAAGATGTTATTCACTTTAAGGATGTTATTCACTTTATGGATGTTATTCACTCTAAAGATGTTATTCACTCTAAGGATGTTATTCACTCAAGGATGTTATTCACTCAAGGATGTTATTCACTCTAAGGATGTTATTCACTTTATGGATGTTATTCACTCTAAAGATGTTATTCACTTTAAGGATGTTATTCACTTTATGGATGTTATTCACTCTAAGGATGTTATTCACTTTAAGGATGTTATTCACTTTAAGGATGTTATTCACTTGAAGGATGTTATTCACTTTATGGATGTTATTCACTTTATGGATGTTATTCACTCTAAAGATGTTTTTCACTTTAAGGATGTTATTCACTTTAAGGATGTTATTCACTTTAAGGATGTTATTCACTTTAAGGATGTTATTCACTTTAAGGATGTTATTCACTTTATGGATGTTATTCACTTTATGGATGTTATTCACTCTAGAGATGTTATTCACTTTAAGGATGTTATTCACTTGAAGGATGTTATTCACTCTAAAGATGTTATTCACTTTAAGGATGTTATTCACTTTAAGGATGTTATTCACTTTAGGGATGTTATTCACTTTAAGGATGTTATTCACTTTATGGATGTTATTCACTTTATGGATGTTATTCACTCTAGAGATGTTATTCACTTTAAGGATGTTATTCACTTTAAGGATGTTATTCACTTTAAGGATGTTATTCACTTTAAGGATGTTATTCACTTTAAGGATGTTATTCACTTTAGGGATGTTATTCACTTTAAGGATGTTATTCACTCTAAGGATGTTATTCACTTTAGGGATGTTATTCACTCGAAGGATGTTATTCACTCTAAGGATGTTATTCACTCTAAGGATGTTATTCACTTTAGGGATGTTATTCACTCTAAAGATGTTATTCACTTTAAGGATGTTATTCACTTTAAGGATGTTATTCAATCTAAAGATGTTATTCACTTTAAGGATGTTATTCACTCTAAAGATGTTATTCACTTTAAGGATGTTTTTCACTTTAAGGATGTTATTCACTTTAAGGATGTTATTCACTTTAAGGATGTTATTCACTTTAAGGATATTTATTCATTTAAGGATGTTATTCACCTTAAGGATGTTATTCACTTTAGGGATGTTATTCACTCTAAGGATGTTATTCACTCTAAGGATGTTATTCACTTTAGGGATTTTATTCACTCTAAGGATGTTATTCACTCTAAGGATGTTATTCACTCTAAGGATGTTATTCACTCTAAGGATGTTATTCACTCTAAGGATGTTATTCACTCTAAGGATGTTATTCACTCTAAGGATGTTATTCACTCTAAGGATGTTATTCCCTCTAAGGATGTTATTCACCTCCGAAATATATTGGGTGAGCTTACAGAGTTGGTCACCTGAGAGAATCGTTTAGGCTTACATATCCATCTTCCCTCAGATCAAGGGGTCGTGGCCTATATCCCCTCAGATTAAGGGGGATCTGTCTACTTGTCCCTCAGATCAAAAGGGTCATCTATCTCCCTTCAGATTCGGGAGTCGTGCCTACCTCCCCTCACATCAAGGGTCGTGCCTACCTCCCCTCACATCAAGGGTCGTGCCTACCTCCCCTCACATCAAGGGTCGCGCCTACCTCCTCCCCTCACTTCAAGGGTCGTGCCTACCTCCTCCCCTCACATCAAGGGTCGTGCCTACCTCCTCCCCTCACTTCAAGGGTCGTGCCTACCTCCTCCCCTCACTTCAAGGGTCGTGCCTACCTCCCCTCACTTCAAGGGGTCTCGGTTCTGGCCAGAATTCAATTATCTTCTGCACGTGAGAAATTAAGATGGCTGGTGTAATACCTCTCTCTCCTCCCCCTCCATATACCTGTCTTACTTTCTATAGCTTTCTCTCTGCTTTCTCTTGCTTTCATTTTGCTTTCTATGTATTTCTAATTGTATTTTTAACTGTTTTATCTTGTTTTTAATTTGCTTTCTTTTTTCCTTTTTTGACTTTTTTCATTCATTTGGTTTTCTGTTCTTTCTCTCATTCTTTTACTTTCCATCTGCTTTTCTATTAGTATTTTTTATATTTTCTCTTCATTCTTTATTTAATCTTGCTTTCTCTTCCATTCTCTAGCCTTTTCTATATTGTACTGGCTTTCTTTCTGCTTTCCCTAACTTACTGTAACTTTTCCCATTTAGTTTTCTTAAATTTATCCTTTTCCTGAGTTTCTCTATTCTTTCACTGGCCTTAACTGTTCTCTCCTTTGCTTTCACCAGTCTATCTACTTTCTTTGTACTTTCACAGTTTATATATCTACTTTCACTCACTTTCTCTTCATTTTCACTGTTTTCTTGTCTACTTTTCTTATTTTCTTTGTACTTTCACTATTTATATATCTCCTTTTCCTGACTTTCTTTGTACTTTCACTTTCGTTTTATGGGCTTTTCCTTTCATCTGTTCATCCAATTTTTGTATTTCTTTAAATCCTTTCTCTCATTCACAGCCCCACCAATCTCTTTTCTCCACACACACACACACACGTGCACACACACACACACACACACACAGCACACACACGCACACACACACACACACACACACACACACGCACACACACACACACACACACACACACACGCACGAGCATTCAAAGCGCAAGCAAACTAAATACAGAAACAAATTCACAATAATGAGGTTGATGCAGTGAGAGAGAGAGAGAGAGAGAGGAGAGAGAGAGAGAGAGAGAGAGAGAGAGGAGGAGGCCATGCAACCCTCCCTAAAACCCCCTGACATGCACCAAACTGGCACACACAGCAATGTTGCCAGTTGTCCCTATCTTCCCCCAACACCCACACTGCCTCACCATCCTTCCCCCTTCCCTCCCTCCCCTTCCAACACCCCTCACCCCTTTTTCTCCTGTCCCTCCTCCTCAACATGTTTTTCCACCACTTCTGAATTACCCACCTCACCACCTGCCCTCCTCCCCACTTCTACCTCACCAACACCCTTCCCCCATACATATATAAACGGGCCCTCGGTATTTTATTCAATTAGTGAGCCTTGGTAAAGCTCCGGTCTGACGCCATGGTTTAATGTCCGGGGAGACGAGGGAGCCTAGCAGTGAGGGTTTAATAAAGGTTTAATGTTCGCTGAGGAGGAATGACGTAGAGAGAGGTTTAATAAAGTGAGATAAAGTTTAAAACAAAGAAAAAAAAAGACCGGTTCAAATGCCTTACCTCGTCTTTTAATCCTGATATAGAGGTTTAAATTACACCCCCTCCCCCTCCCCTCTTTTTTTAGGGGGAGGGGAGGTGTTTGAACTCTTCTGTACGTGTGTGTGTGTGTGTGTGTGTGTGTGTGTGTGTGTGTGTGTGTGAGTGTGAGTGTGTGTGTGTGTGTGAAGGCTTAGATCATCGTGTTGAGCTTTTGAACTGCTGTTAAGAGAAATAAATAAATAAATAAATAAATGAAGGAATTAATGAATGAAGGAATTAATGAATGAAGGACAGAAGGAAGGAAGGAAGGAAGGAAGGATAAGACAGGGGATCTCCGCCAAGCTGCCTTCATCAGTACAAGTATAATTAATCCTAAGATAATCCTAATAGATGATGGGATTACACCAGAGACACGTCCGGCATCGTCATTATCCTCGTCATCATTATCCTCCATCATATCATTATCCTCGTCATTATTATCCTCCATCATCGTCATCATCCTCGTCATCATTATCCTCCATCATCGTCATCATCCTCATCATTATCCTCCATCATATCATTATCCTCGTCATTATTATCCTCCATCATCGTCATTATCCTCCATCATCCTCATCATTATCCTCCATCATCGTCATTATCCTCCATCTTCGTTATCATTGTCATCATCCTCCATCGTCATCGGTCTCCATCGTTGTCATCATCATCATTCTTCGTCATCATCTCATCATCAGCATCATCATTCAGAGGACAGGTAGAACGCACAGTACACTTGTCGTCTCCTTGGGAATGATATCAACAGGTAAAGTGTGAGAGAGAGAGAGAGAGAGAGAGAGAGAGAGGGAGGAAAGGTTAAAAGAAATATGTAATTAAACGGTTACATCCAACTCAACCTTCCAGCGGTAATACTCTTCAAGTGTTTATCATTACCAAATAACCCCGAATTAATGGACTAAACTACGAGGTGTGTGAATCTCTCTGTATAGGAGTTAGATCTGAATTTAAAGAGACTAGAAATATGAGTTATTAATCATTCCTAGGTGTGTGTGTGTGTGTGTGTGTGTGTGTGTGTGTGTGTGTGTGTGTGTAGAGAGCATCAGAGGTAGGATATCACTGGTAGTTTCTGGGCCAAACATATAGGAAATGTCTTCTTCACACACACACACACACACACACACTGGGTATGGTAGATCCGTGAATACAGTCATGGATGAATACACAATGTACAGGGAAGGGAAGGGTGTAATGGTGAGGGACGTAGAGTGTCAGGGAGGAAGAGTAACAGTGCAAGTGTGACACAGAGGAAGTGTGGAGCGTCCTGCTGCGTCTAGCGGCCGCGGGAGTAAACTGGGTAGCGGACAAACATATGTGTTTTCTCTGATGTGGCCCACGTAGACGAGTGAAGCATTCGTGAGCGACCAGGAAGAGGGAACTAGCCGCGCGACCTGGAGGCAGCGATCAAATATATTGATTGTTGCTTCCTCAGTCGGGCGAGTCCTCGGATTCTCCACCAACAACTTGATCTTGCCAAGAAATAGATTCTTGTGTACCACTAAAGTAGCCGCATAATGTTTCTCTCACATTCTTTGCAGAAGAATGTGAAGCATTATTTATTCTAGAGGTCGCTGTGTTATTCTCAACTGTACACTCTTGTACTGCATATGACTTTGCGTCCAGACCCTCTGTGTCAATGATGATATGGAAAAGTGCAATACTCTTTACATTGTCAACAGCAGTATCTTCCTTTGTTTCAATAGCTTATTTAAAATTATCCACGTGACAACCAGGAATTAAAAATTATTTTTTCTTTGTTCAGAGCATTCCTAGCTGTACTCGTGAAACTTCTTTGGATCTTGGCGAAGTTCCTTGTAGTGGTGGTGATATTCGTCTTCTTTCATCCACCATCCTCCTCTGATATATGGGATGTTTTTTCCTGGGTACCTCAGCAGGTACCACACGTTGAAAAGAATAATTTTCTAAGAGTACCAGCAAACGTCTCCCCGGTGTAGACTGTATATGTTTACTCTGGTAAGACGCTGGCAGGTGGGACACAGGTCGCTTTGGAAAGTAGGTCGCGCGCCTACGCCCTAGTCGCGATGCTGCAGGACGCTCGCATATGGGACATAGCCTAAGTGTGACAGAGGAAGCGTGACAAGAAGGAAACGTGACAGGGAGGGAGGGTATGTGAGAGGATGTGTGACAGGGAGGAAGGTTAATAGAGAGGGAGGATGAGAGGGAGGAAGTGTGACAAGGAAGAAAGGTTTAGAGGGAGGGAGGGTGAGGGTGTGGTCGTGACGTAGCGTGACAGGGTGACAACAGGTGGGCGTCAGACTGGCACTGGTGTCGGGCGAGGGAGGGTCTCTACTGGCACACTTCGCCACCGCTGCCGCTCCTGCTGTAGTTGCTGTAATCTGTGTACGAGGATACAGCAATACGGTGAGGCTTATAACTCTTGCTGTAATTAAGACACGACAGTTGCTGTAACTTTGTGGTGGTAAGAGCGATTTACTGTATCTCAGCCAACTACTGCTGCTGTAATCAAAGGCCTCTGAACCCGAGACTCATGAACCTCTGAACCCTAGATGCATGAACCTCTGAACCCTAGACTCATGAACCTCTGAACCCTAGACTCATGAACCTCTGAACCCGAGACTCATGAATCTCTGAACCCGAGACATTGATGGGTTCATGTCTCGGATTCACGGGTAACTGACATGACTTTTTTCCCCGTGACTTTTTTCCCGTGCTTTAATTTGAGGAAATGAAGTTGAATGGGGCACAGCCTCTATCCTTCACAGCCGCCTATCACAGCACCTTCCATCCATCCATCCATCCATCCAACGCCGGAAAGACGCTGCCACCACCCCCCTCCCGCACTAGATGTAGCCCCCCAAATGTGCAACGAATGTGAACGACTCTGCCGGTCCCGAATTGGCTTCTTTAGTCACCTCAAAACTCACTAACCAAGGTGACATCCCTAATAACTCATATCATTGCATCATAGCTGGATGATCGTCATACTCGATTCCGAGTGACAGCAAAGTAGTAGTAGTAGTAGTGTGTGTGTGTGTGTGTGTGTGTGTAAGACTTCAGATATTACACACACGCTGAAGATGTCACACAGCAGACGTCATGTCACTGTTTACACATCCTCCCACTGATTTCAGAGTTTGTCTCGGCTTTTAAATTGGATGTTAGAGGGTCAAGCACGAGAAAGAAAATTCTGACTCTCTCTCTCTCTTTCTCTCTCTCTCTGTCTCTCTCTCATAGTGTAACACCATGACCCATTCATTTTCCTTGCATTAAATTCTAGGAAACGATCATCCAGCCATGATGCAATGATATGAGTTATTAAGGATGTCACCTTGGTTGGTGAGCTCTGAGGTAACTCAAGAGGCCGATATGGGATCGGCAGGGTCGTTCACTGATGTTGCACATGTGGAGGGCTACATCTAGTGCGGGAGGGGCGGTGGCAGCGTCTTTCCGGTGTTGGCGCTTGTCTGCCTCGGTATGCAGTCGGGCTAGCTCGAAAGTATGGGCACCTTTTCGTGTGGTGCTCCTCCAAGCGTTACGGTGTGGAGTAATCGTCTCCTTGGTGAGGGGGTCGATTTGGCACTTTTTCAGGTTTGTCTTAAGACTATCCTTATACCTTTTCCGTTGTCCGCCAGCGTTACGTTTACCACACACACACACACACACACACCCACACACACACACACACACACACACACACACACACACACACACACACACACACACAGTGATACGGGTGGCCTCCTTCAGACACTGCTGGCGGCGCTGGACCAATATTGACATAAAGCAACAGGCGTGTGAACCTCCAGCCTCAGCCTCACTAACTCTATGGTAAGTCAAACTGGAGGTGTGTGTGTGAGAGAGAGAGAGATATTGAGATAGAAATAGAGTAAGGAGAGAGAGAGAGATACATGGAGAGAAATATAGAGAGAGATAGAGAAAGCGAAATAGATTGTTAGATAGATAAATAGTTAGATAGTTAGTGATAGTAGATAGATAGATAGTTATGAAAGAGTTTGTTTTTAAGTATTATCTATTATTTACATTGTTTTGAGTAGAGAGAGAGAGAGAGAGAGAGAGAGAGAGTTTCCCCTTATCGTCAATATCTCTGCCGTCGCCAAAATGCTCATAGAAATAAACGCGATAATTTGAGCATATTAAAATTTCCGAATGATTATTATGAAAATTAAAATGGTGACTAGGTAATGTATAATGAAGGGGAGTGAAGTGAGAGATAATGTATAATGAAGGGAAGTGAAGAGTGAGAGATAATGTATAATGAAGGGAAGTGAAGTGAGAGATAATGTATGATGAAGGGAAGTGAAGAGTGAGAGATATGTATAATGAAGGGAAGTGAAGAGTGAGAGATAATGTATAATGAAGGGAAGTGAAGAGTGAGAGATAATGTATAATGAAGGGAAGTGAAGAGTGAGAGATATGTATAATGAAGTGAAGAGTGAGAGATAATGTATAATGAAGGGGAGTGAAGTGAGAGATAATGTATAATGAAGGGGAGTGAAGTGAGAGATAATGTATAATGAAGGGAAGTGAAGAGTGAGAGATAATGAGGAAAGTAAAGAAGAGTGAGAGATAATGAAGAGGAGTGAAGGAGACTTTTATTACACTATTTTTATTGGGAATCAGTAAAAAAAAAGAAAAAAAGTCGGGTTTAAGGCGTTTTTTTTGTTTTAAGTTATGTCACCTCAAAGTGGATGTTAAGTAATCATTCATATGTTACTGAGATAATGGAAGTAAACAAGGAAATGATCATTGGTTTTTTTTTTATGATTCAGGGACTAAACTTGGATGAGGTGGAAAGATAATGTGACGCTGTAGAAGGGGAAGGTGACGTGGTCTGTCTCCCTCCTTCAGCCATATTTTGATCACTGGATATCAAAGGGAATATAAATCAGCGTCTTATTCTCCATAAAACTGGCTGTAGGAGGGTCGAGGCAGCTACTCTATGGTGAATATCCCGTCACCAAGTTATAACGTCTGTTTTTATTAGGTGTCTCCCCCAAGTAGAAACTAAAGCCAATCACCGTGGGTCTTTCATCCCCTGTAGAAACTAAAGCCAATCACCGTGGGTCTTTCATCCCCTGTAGAAACTAAAGCCAATCACCGTGGGTCTTTCATCCCTTGTAGAAACTAAAGCCAATCACCGTGGGTCTTTCATCTCTAATACAAACGACAGCCAATCAACGTGGGACTTTCATCCCGTTAGGAGGTGGCGAAGTAAACACACTCAACATAAGGAGTGTTTTTATTGGATACCTCTGATATCCCTGGTAGAAACTGTAGCCAATCAACGTGGGACTCGACTTCGTGTTGCAGGTGGCGACGTCAATAAACCTCCCTTGAAAATAAAAAAAAAGTGTTTTGATAGGATATTGCCAACAGAAACGACAGCCACTCACTGCGAGGCATCCATAGTGCTTGGAAGTAGCGAGAAAGAAGTATTTTCATTGGATGGCGCCATCAGAAGTGACCTTCACTCACCGTGGGACTCTCATGCCGTGTGTTATAGGTAAGACGGTGTGATGAATCCTGAGTATTCTCGTCATGAGGAAAGTTTTGATTGGCCATCCCCGGCAAAGGCTACAGCCAATCACCGCGAGGCTTCTATCCCTCTAAGTGAAGTATTAAGAAGCATAATTTTATTGGATTAAACGTAAAAGATATAGCTAATCACCATTAAGCTACCATGTTATGTTGGTGCAGGATAAAATAAACTCCTTGCGGATGTTTCCCATACTCTGCGATCATCAAAGGTTTTTATTGGTTACAAACAAAACAATGTAGCCAATTACCAAAAAGCTACCATACGGATTTGATGCAAAAGTAATTACCCTCAGCGGACGAGTCATACACTACAGTAGATAATATGCATGATGAAAATGAATGCTTTCATTGGATACAACCTGAATAATTCATCCAACCACAGCCAAGCTACTACACCGTGTTGGCAGCAGAATAAACAATCCCTGAGCGGGCTAATATTAAAGAAGCATTTTTATTGGATGCAGCAAACATGAGCCTACCAATCCCCGTAAAGCCTCCACACCGTGTTGGTGGGATGATAAACAAACCCCTTGTGGACGTCTAGCGAACTAGATTATTAAAGACGTGTTTTTATTGGACATCTCCGGCAGAAGCTACATCCAATCACCATTAAGCTACCATAGCGTTGAGGCAGCGCAGTTATAAATCCCCCGAACGATAGGATGTTATAAGGCAGTAAATCCTGTTTTGAGTTGTGGGCAGGAGAGATTATATATCTAGCGAGGGTTGCTGCCCCCGGCCAGATATGCTGGTATAATGGAGAGATATGCTGAATATATCACTCGCCCCTTCAGTTTTGCTATAATGGGGGGAGATTATACTAGATATATTTCTCACCCCTTCAGTCTTGCTATAATGGCGGTATATGAGGAATATATGCTGGGTATATATAGCTGTGCCTCTAGTCAAGGAACACTGCGACAAGAGATTCTTCGAGTGTGTGAATGAAAGTGTGTTTTAGAGACATGGCGGCCCGTTAGAGACAGTGTGGATACAGTACACTGCACATTAAGCTTTCGGTACACAAGGAGGCAGAGTGGCGGGCACTTTACTCGATCGCCTTCACTTCCCCAACTGTAATGTTAGGTTTCTTTACATTGAAGCAGAAATTATGTACACAGAACTTACAATTATTGAGTAAAGTTTTTATCAGAACCAGGCGGCGACGAAACGATGTGATATATATATATATATATATATATATATATATATATATATATATATATATATATATATATATATATATATATACTAGCGGAATCGCCGCCCTCCGGGAGGCTCCACATTGTCTCACTGTAGTGCATTAAGGTAGACCACATTTTTGGTTTTGCCATTAGCAGCAAGTATGTACAGATTTTTGCCAGTTCCCACTCTGGAGCATCCAACATAGAACTGTCCATGAGAGAAGCAAGGAAACACCAGGTTTAGGCCAACCATCTTTAGGGACTGTCCCTGGCTTTTGTAGATGGTCATGGCAAAGCTCACTTTAACCGGGAACTGAAGTCGCTTGAACTCAAATGGCAGGTCAGTGGTGATGAGAGGTATCCTTGGTATAAAAACGTCCTCTCCTTTAGCTTTTCCTGTCAGTATTGTAGCTTCCAGTACATGTGGCATCATGTTCTTCACCACCAGTCTTGTGCCATTGCAGAGGATTGGTGGTTCAAGATTTCTTAAGAGCATTATAGGAGTTCCAATCTTGAGAGTGAGGTGGTGAGGAGGCATTCCAGCGGGCTCCAAAGAATTAAGGAATTCTGCAGGGTACTGGACTGCTTGGTCCTGGTCGATTACTGTATCAACAGATTTGAATGAGGTCTCACTGCCTGGAAGCTGTCTGAGTAGAGTCATGTTGATTTCAGCCACTGTTTCATTCTTTGGTGCCAGAATTGCTCGTTCACGCAGCCACTTGTGATCCTTGTAGTGGTGGATAATGTTTGGGTAGACCATGTTAGTGAGCTCAGTTGAGGACTTTACAACATTTCCACATCCTTGAGGAATGATTATTTGTCCTTCTGAATCAACAGGGAAAGTTCCATTCCCAATCTGTAGTCGAAGGTTTGCAAACCGTCCAGCATCCTGATCTCCTTGTAGATGTACACTCCTGTTTGTGGATAGGGTGAGTGTCTGAACACTTCTCCAAAGGTATGATGCCTTGAGGCACGCATTCAGTTCATCAGCTGTAGTGCTTCGAGGAATGACAGGTAGGGTCTGGCGAAAGTCTCCAGCAATGACCATTGTAATGCCACCCATGAGCTGGTCATTTTCTCGTATGTCTTGCAAGGTCCTGTCCAATGCTTCAAATGCTAACTTGTGAGACATAGTGCATTCATCCCAGACTATGAGGCTGCATTTTTCTAAGAGTTTTGCCTTTGCCGATCCTTTTTTGATGTTGCACACTGGATTCTCATTGTGAGCGAGGTTGAGAGGCAGTTTAAAAGTTGAGTGTGCAGTACATCCTCCTTCTAGTAGTGTTGCAGCAATGACTGAGGATGCCACAGCAAGAGCAATTTTCCCCTGATGACGGACTTTGGCCAACAGAAGGTTGATCAGGAATGTTTTTCCTGTCCCGCCAGGTGCATCGAGAAAGATCATACCTCCCTGCTCCGCTTGTATCGCTTGCAAGATCTGTTCATAAGCATTTGCTTGGTCAGGCACCAGGTGAGGCTCATTTTCTTCAAGAAAATTCACCAGTACTTCAACTGAGTAGTCTGTCTCTCTGAGCAACTCCCTGTTTGCAACTACTGTTCAGTCCCCAAATAGTTCATTAACGGTGTATGTAAGTTCCACCATGTTTTTCACTACAACGGTACAGCAAAATATATTTTTTTAGCATTAAACTGTTATTATTTTATTGTCTAATCATCACTACATATAACACCACCCATCATCACTACATATAACACCATCCATCATCACTACATATAACAATATCCATCATCACTACATATAACACCATCCATCATCACTACATATAACACCATCCATCATCACTACATATATCACCATCCATCATCACCACATAAAACAACATCCATCATCACTACATATAACATCATCCATATCACTACCTATAACACCATCCATCATCACTACATATAACACCACCCATCATCACTACATATAACACCACCATCATCACTACATATAACATCATCCATCATCACTACATATAACACCATCCATCATCACTACATAACACATCCATCATCACTACATCACCACCCATCATCATACATAACATCATCCATCATCACTACATATAACACCATCCATCATCACTACATATAACATCATCCATCATCACTACATATAACACCACCCATCATCACTACATATAACACCATCCATCATCACTACATAACATCATCCATCATCACTACATATAACATCATCCATCATCACTACATATATCACACCACCACCCATCATCACTACATATAACACCACCATCATCACTACATATAACACCATCCATCATCACTACATATAACACCACTCATCATCACTCATCATACATATAACACCATCCATCATCACTACATATAACACCACCATCATCATCACTACATATAACTACCACCCATCATCACTACATATAACACCACCCATCATCACTACATATAACATCATCATCATCATCATCCATCATCATATACATCACCACCCATCATCACTACATATAACATCATCCATCATCACTACATATAACACCATCCATCATCACTACATATAACACCACTCATCACTACATATAACACCACCCATCATCACTACATATAACACCACCCATCATCACTACATATAACACCATTCATCATCACTACAGATCGGTAAAGTAGTTTCCGTAAAGAATCAAGACATACTGAGCAATATCAGTATGTAAAGATGAGATATATTGCCTAATACAGTCAGTGGGAAGGTCATTGATGTAGGGTTCAGTTAATGTGCCTCAACAGTGCCATTCAACAGATGGCACTCTTACTATCAAATATCGATACTGTATATGACCTTAATGGTGACCAGTTACCTCCACAGATGGCACTATATGCCTGGCTCTTGCCATAACCGGATCTCACGTAGGAGTGCCCCGTCCCGTCGACAGATGGCCCTCTTAACGGTGATGTCTGAGTCCCTCAATAGATGACTCTCACGGCCTGCTGCCCCATTCACTCTGTAGATGGAGGTCCCCGGGTCGACCCCCTCCACCGCCGTGTTTACATAACGAGGCGTTAGTTATGGCGTATGCGGGGGGGGGGGGTGGTGTTCCTTTAGTTATGTGTATGACGATAAAGTTAATATTTCCAAACATTTGGATTGAAATGTTCTATCAGAGTCTTATCTTCTTATTCATGGCGTCACTTCGTCCAATTTTCTGGTATTTAATCGGATCTCGAGAGATGTGTTGCAAAAGCCTATCTGACATTACGCTTCCCCGAATCTCTGGCGGCGCGGGGCGTTCGTCGACGGCAAATCCGGATTTACATTGAGTGGGGAATCGCCTTTCAGATTTCTAAAGGTATATAGATACCCTGCTCCCCCGCCTCTCCTCTCCTCTCCCGAGAGATTTATGTTCACGGTCTCCGTTACTGCAGTGTGGGAAATATTTACTCGACTCTGAGGCGTCTTTATGGCCACACACGTCCAGCTGGTTGTTAGGGTCTAATTTTTTATATATTTCCTTTGGTGTTTGAATCCGAATTAAGATTACTTACCGACTCCTAAACGATGAGCTATGACAGGACCACCGTGAAGCAGCAAGAAAAATGGAAAGAGAGGAACAAAGGTGAGAATTAACTCCCTAAAACAAAGAAGAAACAATTTGTAGTATCAAACAAGTCTGAGATCAAGACTCACAGGTCGGTCGTAATACACCGGTGTTTGTTGACGCTACCTCGTTCATGGAGTCAAATAGACCCCCACACAGGGAAGTAAACCAGGCCTTAGCTCACACAGTAATGCATCAACACACCAAGTCTGATATAAATCCGTTGTTCTATTTTTCAGTTATCGCGTCGACAATGTTGGAAGGAAAATTGGCTCAGCTGACCATAGTCTCCAAGGTAGAGAGGAGAAACTCTGATGAGGGAATTCGTACAACAGACTCAGATACCAGTAACCTTGTGGAGAGGATCAAGACTGACTCAGTTTATTCTCCACCGATAGAGCAAATTTACTACTGACCCAACCTCCTCCATCCCTGCTGTGTGGTGGGAATCAAGAAAAACTGAGAGATATAGGAAATAATTACTAGGAATTACAAACCAATAGGTTGGCCCGATACACCAGGAGGCACCCCCCCCCCTCTTTTTTTACCACCACCACCACCATAACAACTCCTACTGCCACTAATTTTTTTTTTAATGGCCTCCAGCCTTCCCCAATAGCCACACCTTCACCACCATTTTATTACCTTAATATTAAATATCCTAATACATAAGTAGCTATCCTAACTGTGTTGAGTTAGTTGAGCTGCAGATCTATGCGGCATTCAGTGACTGTTGCCTCATAGTCAATATCTGCAACTGTTGTCGGCTTTGGGGCCGATGCTCTCGTTCCCCTGAGGTAGAGCAAAGCCGAACGAAGGAGAGAGAAGGACAATACTACTACTATTACTATTACTACTATCATTATCCACTCCCACCACCACCATAACAACTCCTACTACTACTACTACTACTACTATCAGTATCCTCCACAACCACCACCACCACCACCTTGGGTCACTCGGTCAGGTGAGGTTTTTCCCACGGTCAATACCTAAGAGTAATTACAGGTGTGTTGTAAATAACCCCTGCTGATACCTCCCCTCTCCCTGCCCTTCCCTCTCGCCTCTCCTCTCCCCTCTCCTTTCCCTCTCCTTTCTCTCACTTGTCTTCTTCCTCCCCTCCTCTCCCCTCCTACTGTCACCAGGAGGGACCGAAGGAGGTGACGAGGAAGAGGGGTGAAGACCAGGAAGAGAGTAAGAGGAGGGGGTGAAGAGAGGGAGAGTAAGAGTGAGGGGTGAAGGAGGGAAGTAAGAGGTGGGTGGAAGGAAGGAGAGTAACACGAGGGGGTGAAGGAGGAGAGTAAGAGGAGGGGTGAAGGAGGAGTAAGAGGAGGTGGGTGAAGGAGAGAGTAACACGAGGGGGAGGATTGGGGAGGAAAGTATAAAGAGTAACGTGGGAGAGAGAGAGAGAGAGAGAGGATTGCAAGCGTTAAATCAAGTGAACAATTGACTAACAATAGACCTTCAACAATAGAATAACAATAGACCTCAACAATAGACTAACAATAGACCTTCAACAATAGAATAACAATAGACCTTCAACAATAGACTAACAATTGACCGTCAACAATAGAATAACAATAGACCTTCAACAATAGACTAACAACAGACCTCCAACAACAGACCTCCAACAATAGAACAACAATAGACCAACACATAGACCTCCAACAACAGACCTCCAACAATAGACCTCCAACAATAGACCTCCAACAACAGCACTCCAACAACAGACCTCCAACAATAGACAACAACAGACCTCCAACAATAAACCTCAATAACAGACCTCCAACAATAGAACAACAACAGACCTCAACAACAGACCTCCAACAATAGAACAACAACAGACCAACAACAATAGACCTCCAACAACAGACCTCCAACAATAGACCAACAACAGACCTCCAACAATAGACCTCCAACAATAGCCGTAGTGTGGTGATCGACCCCTCACCTGAGCAGTTTGCACCAGCTGTTGTTTCTGCCTTTTGTTGAGTCTCTGTCTGATCTTTTATTTATTCCTTTTTTCTTTCTTGTTTTCCAATCCTTTGAGACGTCCACTCTTATTATGTGAATCCCGTCATGAAACAACAACAAACTCATATAACATACTGCAGAAATCACCACAAAAACCGAGCTCAACATGACACAACAACATATATCACACAAACACAGAACAAACAGAACCACCGCTCACATACACAAGTCATATACCACAAAAACCTAGATCACAGCCAAAACCAGCTCACATCCCACGCGGCTCACATATACAACAACCTCCTCACACCACACCACAGAACTCAACAACATACAGACTCATATACCCACAAAACTCTCAAACCACAACAGATCATATCCATAGCTCATAAACCACAACCAGCTCGCTACTACAACAAGCTCATAAACCACACAAACTCACACCAACACCAGAACAACCGCATATAACCACACACAAACAGAACTCACACAGGCTCACAGCAAGCTCACCGCCACAGAGCTCACACCACCACCATCTCAATATATCTTACTCAACCATCCACCAGCTCAACCCACAACAATATAACAGCAGACTCACATGCAACCAGAATCAAAATTCAATCAAAACACCAGTCCAATGTACCACCAGAATAAACAACAGCAGATCAAAAAACGCAACCACAGCACATAAGTCCAACAACATAGAACAAATCAAAAACAATGGAACCACTCATCAACACCATCTCATAACAATCACCACCAATATGGAACAAAAGCGCGACCTTCCTCCCGTCTTTTGTCCTGTCACAATGATGAACACTTAAAAAAACAAGAAGCGAAAGAGGAAAAATCTAGCAATTCCTCACTCGAGTAAGTCCTTAAGACCACTGACCCGCGTGATGGTGGTGATAGTGGTGCGTCCTGCCGAGGGACCCGCTACCAGTGACGTCACCTCTACTGGCTAATGAGAGTGTGTCATCAGTATTACGTCACGATTGATGCCCAGTGGGAAGGAATCATCGGTATTACGTCACGATTGATGCCCAGTGGGAAGGAATCATCGGTATTACGTCACGATTGATGCCCAGTGGGAAGGAATCATCGGTATTACGTCACGATTGTTGCCCAGTGGGAAGGAATCATCAGTATTACGTCACGATTGATGCCCAGTGGGAAGGAATCATCGGTATTACGTCACGATTGATGCCCAGTGGGAAGAAATCATCGGTATTACGTCACGATTGTTGCCCAGTGGGAAGGAATCATCGGTATTACGTCACGATTGTTGCCCAGAGGGAAGGAATCATCGGTATTACGTCACGACTGCTACCCAATGGGATGGAATCATAAGTAATACGCCGATTACTAGCCAATCGGATGGAAATGTCAAGGTGACCTACATGACGTCACAACCCCTGGAAGACGTTTAGGAGATCCACCGTGACGTCACAACCCCTGGAAGACGTTTAGGAGATCCACCGTGACGTCACAACCCTGAAGACGTTAGAGATCCACCGTGACGTCACAACCCCTGGAAGACGTCAAGGTGTGGATTTGCCGGCGTCATATCGTACGTCATCCGGCTCGTCTACGGTTTTTATCACATCTCAGCCGGACGCGATACTTTTGCCGGCTGCCAGAGACGAATCTATAAAACTCCCTTATTTTGGCAACTTCCCAAAAGCGAAATTAAGAAGAAAAACCGAAAACATTTATCGAGAAATATATAAAACGATATATCGAAGACTTGGTGGAATTTATTTACAGTATATATATATATTTTTATAAAGTTTTACTTCACACATTTCCATATATTTTATTTATTTTTTTATTATTATTTTATTGATTTAATTCTTGTATTTTTTATATATACTGTAATTGTTCTGATATGATTTGATATTATTTAAATAATTAATTATTATATTTGAAATTATTATTTTATGTAGTGTTGTGGTCGAGTGGACACAGTGATCGCCTTCTGTCCTAGAGTTCACTGGTTCGTTCCCTCGACACCTACAGTAACTTTACATATTGAGGAAGTGTAGTGTTGGCCGCGCTGTATCCACTCTTGTAGTTATGTAGGTAGAGAGAGAGAGAGAGAGAGAGAGAGAGAGAGAGAGAGAGAGAGAGAGAAATATCGCCTTTCCTCACTCACACCTGTATTACCATGACGACTTCTCCCCCTACCTACCTACCTACATATGTCTATCTCTCTCTCTCTCTCTCATTCTCTCTCTTATTCTCTTTCTCCCTATCTCTCGTTCTTTGCGTGACATTAACGATGGATGAGTCGCCCTTGTTACTGTTTGTCTTACTTTCTCTGACTTTTCTTTTTCTCCTTTCTTATAATTTTCTTTTTCCTTCTATCTTTTTCCGATGCCATTATTTCTTACTCTTTTCCTCCTTTCTCTTCTACTTTTAATAGTGCAACTTTCTTTTTTCTTCAGTCACGATTATTTTCTACTTTCTCTTTTATTTTCTTATTTTAATTTTACTTTCCTTTGTTCTCTCTCAATTCTTATAGTTGACTTTCTTTTGCTTTCTTCATTCTTTTATATTTAACTCTCACTTTGCTTTCTCTTTATGAATAATTTGAATTCTGTTTTTTCTCTTCTTCCTCTCCATTCTCCACCTCTAATCTCACTCACCTCACACCTCACCTGCAACAATCTTCCCCTCTCCACCTCCTCACCTCACCAGTAGCCTCCAGTCTCCTTAGTCTCCACCTCCACCTCCAACACCCAACACTCTCCTCATTCTCCCACCTCACTCCAACACTCCAACACCTCACTCATCACTCTCCTCACTCCACCTCCCTCACTCCACACTCTCCCCCTCACTTCCAACACTCCACCCAACACTCTCCTCACTCTTCCAACACTCTCCATCACTTCCAACACCTCACTTCCTCACTCTCCAACACCCATCATCTCTCCTCACTCTCCAACATCAACACTCTCCACTCTTCACTCACTTCCACCTCACTTCACACCTCACTCTCCAACACCATTTCCCTCACTCTCCAACACTCCAACACTCACCTCACATTTCCTTCAACACTCCTCACTCTCCAACACTCTCCTCACTTCTCCAACACCTCACTCTCCCATTAATCAGGAGGGAGGAGAGCGTCTCACGCCTTTCAGAAGACCATCACCCTCGGCCCAAGACAATCAAGATGACAGCTTTGGTGAGAGGGGAGGAAGGGAGAGGTGAGAGGAGGGAGGAAGAGGTGGAGAGGGGGGGGATGAGAGGTGAGAGGGAGGGAGAGGTGGGAGAGGGAGGATGGGAGGGGGAGAGGGAGGGAGGGAGAGGATAGGGGAGGATGGGAGAGAGAGGGAGAGGTGGGGAGGGAGGGAGAGGTGAGTTGAGAGGGAGGAGAGAGGTGAGAGGGAGAGAGGAGAGGGGAGGGAGAGGGAGAGAGGGGGAGAGGTGGGGAGGTGAGAGAGGGAGAGGAGAGGGAGGGAGGTGAGAGGGAGGAGAGGTGGAGGGAGGGAGGGGAGAGGTGAGAGGGGAGGGAAGGAGAGGTGAGGGAGGGAGAGGAGGTGAGGGGAGGGGAGAGGTGAGAGGAAGGAGAGGGAGAGGGGAGGGAGAGAGGTGAGAGGGAGGGGAGGAGAGGGGAGAGGGGAAGGAGAGGGGGAGAGGGAGGAGGAGAGAGGTGGGGAGAGAGGGAGGGAGGAGGGGAGAGGAAGGAGAGGTGAGAGGGGAGGGAGGAGAGGTGAGAGGAGGGAGAGGAGAGGAGGGAGGGAGAGGTGGAGAGGAGGGAGAGGTGAGGGAGAGAGAGTAGGAGGAGGTAGAGGTGAGAGGGAAGGAGAGGTGAGAGGGAGAGGTGAGAGAGGGAGGGAGGAGTAGGGAGGATGGAGAGAGGGGAAGGGAGAGGAGAGGGAGGAGAGGTGAGATTGAGGTAGAGGTGAGAGGGAAGGAGAGGTGAGAGGGGAGGGATAGGGTGGGAGAGGGATGTAGAGGTGAGGTGAGGGGAGGGAGGAGGTGGGAGAGGGGAGAGGTGAGGAGAGGAAAGGTAGGGAGAGGTGAGAGGGGAGGAGAGGGGAGAGGTAAGGAGAGGTGGAGAGGAGGAGAGGTGGAAGGGAGGGAGAGGTGGAGAGGTGAGAGGGAGGGGAAGGAGAGGAAGGAGAGGTGAAAGGGGAGGTGAGAGGGAGAGGTAAGGAGGTGGGGAGAGGGAGGGAGAGGTGGAGAGGAGGGAGAGGAGGAGGAGGGAGGGAGAGGGAGAGGGGAGGGAGAGAGAGGGAGGAGGGGAGGGAGGAGAGGGAGGGAGGGAGAGGGAGAGGGGAGGGGAGGGGAGAGGTGAGAGGGAGGGGAGAGGTGAGAGGGAGGGAGGGAGGGTGAGAGGGAAGGAGAAGGAGAGGTGAGAGGGAAGGAGAAGTGAGAGGGGAGGAGAGAGAAAGAGAGAGGTGAAAGAGAGAGAGAGCACTTTACCTGAGTTCCTCCTCCTCCTCCTTCCTTCCTCCTCCCTCCCTCTCCCTCGTCCTCCTCCTCCTCCTCCTCCTCCTCCTCCTCCTATTGTCAACGAGATGTTCTTAATGAGAGTTTATGTTGGCGAACTCGTAATTTATAGGGGCGATTGGAGAGGAGAGAGGAGGGAGAGGAGGAGAGTGAGGGAGAGAGGAGAGAGGGGGGAGAGTGAGGAGAGAGGGGGGAGGAGGAGAGGAGAGAGGAGAGGAGGGAGAGGGAGAGGAGGGAGAGGGGAGTGAGGGAGAGTAAGAGAGGGGGAGAGGGGGGAGAATAAGAGAGGAGGGAGAGGGGGAGAGAGAGGGAGAGGAGGAGAGTAAGAGAGGGAGGGAGAGGGAGGAGGAGAGGGAGAGGAGGGGGGAGGGAGGGAGAGGAGGGAGAGGAGAGAGGGAGGTAGAGGAGGAGAGGAGGAGAGGGAGAGAGGGGAGGGAGAGGAGGGAGAGAGAGGGGGAGAGTGAGGGGAGAGAGAGAGGGAGGGAGGGAGGAGGAGGAGGAGGGAGAGGGGAGAGGAGAGAGAGGGGGAGAGGAGGGAGAGTAAGAGAGAGGGAGAGGGAGAGGAGGGAGAAGTAAGAGAGGGAGAGGAGAGAGGAGGGGAGAGTAAGAGAGGGAAGATGAAGAGGGGTGAAAGATTTAGAGGAGGGGGCGGGATAGGGGAGAGGATAGTGAAAGAGTGAGGGAAAATATATGGGAGTGGGGAGGAGAGAGAGAGAGAGAGAGAGAGAGAGAGAGAGAGAGAGAGAGAGTATTGTCAGAACTGAGAAAGTCCTGTAATGGTTAAGGTAGGTTAGGTTAGGTTAGGTTAGAAGAAGAGTAGGGTTAGGTTAGGTTAAGTTAGCTTAGTTATGCTAAGTTAGGTTATGTAATGTTAGGGTAGATTAGATGAGGTTAAGTTAGGTTTGATCAAGTTAGGTTAGTTTAGGCTTGATCAAGTTAGATTAGGTTAGGTTAAGTTACCCAAATTAACGTAATATAACTAAAAAATAACATAATAACATAACGTAATTGTCAGTTCCGGACACGTCATCAGCTAATGGTCCTGTCGGTCACTAACAACCATAGACCTGAAACAACTTCCTTTCTTAACTTTCTTTTAACGTGAAAGTTATAAAAAACCCACACAATTTGGGTCAGTGTGTACAATAGCAACAGGTGGAGAAGACCTTAATGAGGTACAGGTAATTTACTTCACCTTAATTACTGGTCAAGATTTACTTCAACACCTTTATATACGATTATTAAGTTAATTCATTAAATATTATGACATGTTCATAAATTTTATCATCCAATCTGAAATTTATGTTTATAAACCCTTTCCCAGGTAATTATCATTATATTACAATTTAATCATAATCTAATATATTTTTGTTATGAACATTATTATATACTCACTCTATGACAGCTGGACGTCAACTGAGGCACACAGCCAGTCGCCCTCCCTCCCACCATACGCTCAAGAGGGGGTTGCTAGAGGTCTATTTTACTAAAGCTAAATTTAAATGAAGAAAAAAAAATATTACTGCCCTTTATTGTTTTTTTAATCATTCAGGTAAATATTATGATTATCTTTAATGAATGGAAGCTTAAAATAATACAATATGTCTCTACCCTCGTGTGACGTCATCAGCCACCCGGGTATAAATGTCGAACGTTTTCTTTAAGAAATTTTAATATTAACTATTTACCATTCATCTTTTATCTAGAGGGTGAGGGGAGAGGGAAATAGGAGGGGGACTAGAAGGGTGAGGGGAGAGGAGGGGTGAAGGAGAAGAAATTGGAAGGGGTGAGGGGAGAGGAAGAGAAACAGAGGAGTGAGGGGACAGTGGAAATTGAAGGGGTGAGGAGGCAGGAGAGGGAAATGGGAGGGGTGAGGGTACGAGGTAAAGGTGAGGGGAGAGTGGAGTGAAAGGAAAAGTGAGGTGAAAACAGAATGGGGAGGATTGAAAAAAAAAGAAAGGGTACGAAGGAAGAAGAGAGGGAGAAGAGGAGAGAGAAAGGATAAAGAGGAAATTAAAACCAGGAGGAGAGAGAAATGGAAGAAAGGAAAGAAAAGAGAGAAAAGAGGAAGGAAAGAGAAAAGATAAGAAAAGAAGAGGCAAAAACAAAGGGAAGGAGAAGGGAAAGAAGAATGAACGAGAAGGAAGGAAGAGGGGAAGGAGGAAGTGAGAAAGGAAAAGAAATTAAAATGGAGAGAGGGAAGCAAAAAAGGAAAAACACTGGTGGATGAGAGAGTGCGCTAACTAACTCTCTCTCTTCAACCCTGAGGCTGATGAAGGTGGTTGAAGCTGTACGAGGTGTTCAGCTCAGTGAGGGAGTGGGGAGAGGAGGGAGGAGGGTGTGAGGTGAGGAGAGGGAGGGAGGAGGTGTGAGAGAGGTGAGGGAGGGTGAGGGAGAGAGTGAGGGAGGGAGGAGGTGTGAGGAGTGGGGAGAGGGAGGGGGAGAGGAGGGGGTGTGAGGTGGAGGGAGGAGGAGGTGAGGGAGAGGAAGGAGGGTGTGAGAGAGTGAGGGAGAGGGAGGAGGGAGGGAGGTGTGAGGTGGGGAGAGGGAGGGGGAGGAGGGAGGAGGGTGAGGAGAGGAGGAGGTTGAGGAGGAGGAGGGTGAGGGGAGAGGGAGGAGAGGAGGGTGAGGGAGGAGGGAAGGAGGTGTGAGGTGAGGGAGGGGAGGGAGGTGTGAGAGTGGGGAGAGGGAGGGAGGTGAGGGAGAGGGAGGAGGGTGGGTGAGGACAGGAGGAGGTGAGGGAGAGGAGGTGAGAGGGAGAGAGAGGAGGAGAGGAGGAGGGAGGGTGTGAGAGGTGAGGAGGGAGTGAGGAGGGAGAGTGAGGAGAGGAGGGTGAGGAGGGAGGGAGGAGAGGAGGGAGGGTGAGGAGGAGAGGGAGAGGGAGGAGGAGGGTGTGAGGTGAGGGAGAGAGGGTGGGAGGGAGGGGGAGAGGGAGGAGGGTGTGAGAGAGGAGGGAGGGGTGTGAGAGGGAGGGGGAGGGAGGGAGGGTGTGGGAGAGAGGGAGGGAGGGTGTGAGAGGAGAGGGGAGGGAGGGTGTGAGAGAGTATGGAGAGAGGGAGAGTGAGAAGGGAGGAATATCACCATCATCATCATCATCACTACCACCACCACCACCACCACCACCACTGTCATCATCATCACCACCACCACCCCACCACTGTCATCATCATCCACCACCACCACCACCACCACTGTCATCATCACTATTATCATCATCGTCATTATTATCATTATCACCATCATCATCATCATCATCATCATCATCATTATCACCATCATCATCATTATCGCCATCATCATCATCACCACCACTATCACCATCATCATCATCATCATCATCATCATCTTCATCATTATCACCATCATCATCATCATTATCACCACCACTATCACCATCATCATCATCATTATCACCACCACCACAATCACCATCATCATCATCAACAGCAGTAATAGAATTCCTCAGTCAGGTCAGGTGTAAGGATCACTATCCCTCGTCCAATTTTCTGGTTGACGACGCTCGGGACAAACCTGGCCGCTCTCCCTCCACTCCTTCCTACCTGCCTAAAGCTATTTCCACCTCAGGACACTTATTATTACTTCTGGGATGGATCTGAGCAACCCAGGTGTCAATTTCGTTTTGTAAAGGATTTGCAGACGAGTTGGGGTGCTATTTTTAGATGCTGTTCTGAATGGAGTTTTGTTATAATCGTTGAGTTTTGAGAGTTTTGGGAACTGGTGGCTTTTGTTTACACCACTACGAGCCTAAATTATTTCCTTGGTAGATGTGGATTTTACAGTGCCATCTATTTTGTGGTTGTTGTGAAAGTGTGTTGTATATGTTGGTATAGTTAGAGTAGTATTTTTAATGCCTATTTATGGTAATATGGTTGTGTTTTGAAAATAAGTGTTGATGTGTTTGGTGGCCTTTTTTTACGTTCCTACGAGCCTAAGGTGGATCTCTGCAGCCCAGTTATAAATTATTTTTTTTTTTTATTAAGGAATTTAAAACCAAATTGGTATTATTTGTCTTGAGTTTTAGTGCATTTTTTTCTTTACTTTTCGTCGAGTAGTGAAAGACTTTTTTTAGGTTCGTTCTGATATGTTGTACTGTCACACGAGCCTAAAGGATATTTTTTATTCGGTCAGTGATGATAATGAGAGAGAGAGGTTCTAATATTAACAAGAAAATCAATAAGACATTGAATTTTCCCCGAGCGCTGATTGGTTCAAACTTCTGGGTAATGAACGAGGGACACTATTTACTTCCTTATTGTCGGTGGGGAGGACTTGATCAGCTGGACCGTGAACAGTTGATTCTGAACTGATCAATCCTGCGAGACAAAATCCTACCAACACAAGAAACTGTACAACACTCCGCCAGACTACTAAGTTCCTGAGCTGGAACTTTATTTACAAACAAGAGAGAAAAGTTTATCACCATGTAAAAAAAATAATCTCTCTCTCCCCCCCCTCTCTCTCTCTCTCTCTCTGCCTAAACCCATATCACCACCACCACCACCACCACCTCCCCCTCCTCCCCACCTCCCCTCCACCTCCCCTCCTACTCCTCCTCCCCTCCCTCTGTCCTGTCTTCGAAGGACCCCAACAAGTGCTCCTCACGCCCCACCTCAATAGCCGATATCCATATGTGTTTTTGTTGCATATGTGTGGGTTTATTTACACATGTGTTTTGTTGCATAAGTGTAGTCAATAATTCAGTGTTCAGGGGTCAATAGTTCAGTGTTCCAGGGTCAATAATTCAGTGTTCCGGGGTCAATAATTCAGTGTTCCAGGGTCAATAATTCAGTGTTCTAGGGTCAATAATTCAGTGTTCAGGGTCAATAATTCAGTGTTCCAGGGTCAATAGTTCAGTGTTCAGGGTCAATAATTCAGTGTTCCAGGGTCAATAATTCAGTGTTCTGGGGTCAATAATTCAGTGTTCTGGGGTCAATAATTCAGTGTTCCAGGGTCAATAATTCAGTGTAGTAATGATTAACGATACAGATGTCCCTTATTATACCTGTATTGTTATAGGTGGAAGGTCAAACAGTTGCTGGGGACTTTTCGATCACTTTTAATCATATACTTGAAGCTACGAAACAGGTAAATCATTATTATTTAAAAGATCAACAAACCTTATCCCCCGGTAGCGTAAGGGTGTCTAATCATCAGGTGAACTATGTTAGTGGTGGTTCAGTCCCTCAGGTATTGGTTCAGTCCCTCAGGTATTGGTTCAGTCCCTCAGGTATTGGTTCAGTCCCTCAGGTATTGGTTCAGTCCCTCAGGTATTGGTTCAATCCTCAGGTATTGGTTCAGTCCCTCAGGTATTGGTTCAGTCCCTCAGGTATTGGTTCAGTCCCTCAGGTATTGGTTCGGTCCCTCAGGTATTGGTTCAGTCCCTCAGGTATTGGTTCAGTCCTCAGGTATTGGTTCAGTCCTCAGGTATTGGTTCAGTCCCTCAGGTATTGGTTCAGTCCTCAGGTATTGGTTCAGTCCTCAGGTATTGGTTCAGTCCCTCAGGTACTGGTCCAGCCCCTCAGGTTCTGGTTCAGTCCCTCAGGTATTGGTCCAGCCCTCAGGTATTGGTTCCAGTCCCTCAGGTATTGGTTCAGTCCCTCAGGTACTGGTCAGCCCCTCAGGTTCTGGTTCAGTCCTCAGGTATTGGTCCAGCCCCTCAGGTATTGGTTCAGTCCTCAGGTATTGGTTCAGTCCCTCAGGTACTGGTCCAGCCCTCAGGTTCTGGTTCAGTCCTCAGGTATTGGTTCAGTCCCTCAGGTTGGTTCAGTCCCTCAGGTACCGGTCCTGCTCCTACTGAACCGGACTTTTTCAATCAGGATGAAAGGAATCTGATAGGTGGAGAGAGAGAGAGAGAGAGTCAAGTCTCACCACCAACATACACACACGCGGTTTCTGAAGTGCACACATACAACATACACGTGTGGACCCAAACAGAAGACAAAGAACACAAACACAGGACCTATAGTTTCTGAGGCCGTGATGCTGTGTGTGTGTGTGTGTGTGTGTGTGTGTGTGTGTGTGTGTGTCTGTTGTGTGTGTGTGTGTGTCTGTGTGTGTGTGTGTGTGTGTTAATACTGACAGTGTCTCTTACCTCCTCTCTCTTCTCTCTCTCTCTCTCTCTCTCTCTCTCTCTCTCTCTCTCTCTCTCTCTTCTCTCTCTTTCCTCTCTCTAAGAAGGTTTAGTTGTACATTTATATGAGAGAGAGAGAAGAAGAAGAAGAATCAATCAGGCGTCACAACAAATGAAATTAGTGACGTCATTGATCGCTGTCAAAACAAAGTGAAGTCATCCATCATCTATACGCCTTCTTCCTTTATCCCTCCTTCCTTCCCCTCTCCTTCCCCCTTATTCCTTCCCTATTCCTTCTCTACTATCTTTCCTCCCATCCCTCTCTTTCCCCTCTTCCTTATCTCCTCTCTTCATCCTTCCCTTCCCCCTTTCAGGACTCAGAATGTACAGTAAATACCGAGGCTGACTTGAGGAATTTTACCAGACGACAAATTGAAAATGGGGTGAGAGGCAGGCGAGATGGGGGGTAGGGAGAAGTAGGGAGAGTGAGGGTAGTGTGGGTAGAGTGGTTTTGCCAGATCTGATGGAGGAGCTCTTTGGGAGAGGATTTTGAGGAAATGAGTTTTGTGTGAGAGGGATCAGTGAGAGGGAGTGAGAGGGGGGGTGTGTGGGGGTTGATGTGTGTATATATATATATGTATGTATATAATATGTGCCTCTGTGTGTGTGTGTGTGTGTGTGTGTGTGTGTGTGTGTGTGTGTGTGCTATACATGTGCTCGGCTGTCACCAGAATATCTCCTTTAGTATGCCCTTCGTATGTGTGTGTGAGGCATTAGAGAAAAGAGTGGGGAGGAGGGGGAGAGTGGGGGAGGAGGAAGGAGGTAGGGGGGAGGAGGGAGAAGATGGAAAGAGGCAGGAGAGAGAGAAATAGAAGACACACACACAACGAGAGAGAGAGAGAGAGGCTGTCACTCTAGCTCACAATAATATTAATTAAGGTATTAAGGTAGGTGTGGCCATCTCTCATAACCACAGCTCTGAAGGCGATACACCACCCCGTCCTCTCTCTCTCTCTCTCTCTCTCTCTCTCTCTCTCTCTCTCTCTCCTCTCTCTCTCTCTCTCGTTTGTGTGTGTGTGTGTGTGTGTGTATGTCTGTGTGTGTGTCTGTGTGTCTGTGTGTGTGTGTCTGTGTGTGTGTGTGTGTGTGTGTCTGTGTGTCTGTGTGTGTGTGTCTGTGTGTGTGTGTGTCTGTGTGTGTGTGTGTGTGTGTGTGTGTCTGTGTGTGTCCAATTTTTTGAGTAGATCATGTAGGTAATGTTTGCTTCTTCTTCTCTAACCTAACCTAACCTAACCTAACCTAACCACCATCATCTTCATCACCTCCGATCATCACCTTCACCTCCTTTATTACCACCACCATTATCATCATCATCACCACCATCAACACCATCGCCTCCATCAACACCATCGCCTCCATCAACACCATCGCCTCCATCAACACCATTTGTCATACGCTTCCTCACTGGTTGGCTTGACATATATCCGGCCAATCAGAACCTCGGATACTAAGCTGTAGGGGCAGTGGGTCGATGACGTCAACAGATGGAGATAGAAAGGTGTTTTGGCCGGAAATGCTGAGTCATCATGACCTAGCAGAAAATAAGTGACAACGGAGATAAGGCTTTAACTTACGTTCTTTGGCCAAGGTTGCGTGAGCCAGTTAAGAACGTTCTTACATAACAGTTAATGAAGAAAAGTTAACATAACGAACCCTAAAAATCGATCACTGTAACTGTATCATATCTTAAGTGAGGCAATTAGAAGCGTTCTCGTGTTGCCAATTTAAGGGGGAAAAGAATACCTCTATGACCCTTTATCCTGAGCAGAGATAAGGTCACCTCTGGTGGGTCATTGGTACAGAGGTCCTTAGGTTAAATATCCCTTAAGTACAGTGAATTAACCCCTTAATTACAGTGAATTAACCCCTTAAGTACAGTGAATTAACCCCGTAAGTACAGTGAATTAACCCCTTATATACAGTGAATTTACCCTTTAGATATAGTGAATTAACTTCCTAAGTACATGGATTAACCCCGTACAGTGATACGGCTTGACCCCTTAAGTACAGTGATACGGCTTGACCCCTTAAGTATGATGACTTAACCCTTTGAGTACGATGACGTTACCCCCTTTAAATTCGATGACCCATTTCCTAATTTATTGTACTCAAGGGATTGTAGTTATCGTACTCGAGGGGATGAATCATCGTACTCGAGGGGTTAAGGGAGTCTTTAAAGTGTGTAAGTTAGTTAGTTAGTTTGGAGACCGTAACAAAGAGACTCACCTAAGTTACGACACAACAATGGACCCCCCAACATAACGCCTGATTTAACTCTCGATAATACAAAATTACTCAATAAATTCTCATGCTAGAATTCATACCGCTTGGTCCTCTCTCTCTCTCTCTCTCTCTCTCTCTCTCTCTCTCTCTCTCTCTCTCACTTTCTCCTGTGTCTTGAAGTACAACAGCCACGAGTCATCCCGGACAGTTGATTGGCTGAGCGCGAAGATAAAGGCTTGTCTCTCATTGGCTGGATGTCGGTGAAGGCCGCGTTCGACGGACGGAGGAATTTGTCAGTGTCTGAATAATACTTTGTTGTTGAACACACACACAGAACACACACACTCACACACAGGCAAGACGTGTGTGTGTGTGTGTGTGTGTGTAGTTGTGTGTGTGTGTGTGTGTGTGTGTTTATTCTTTACCGAGAAAATGGTGATCTTAAACGCATGATATGTTAAATTGATGATTATTTAAACAGATAAACTTTTATACTGTAGTACTGACTGGTCAATACTCACTGACAACTCCCTCCACTATTTCCCTCACCTTCCCCCTCCCCTCTTCTCCCTCCCCACCTTCACCTTCCCCACCCCTTCACCCTCCCCCCACCCCCTTCACCTTCCCCCACACCCCTTCACCCTCCCCACCCTTCACCCTCCCCACCCCTTCACCTTCCCCACCCTTCACCCTCCCCACCCTTCACCTTCCCCACCCTTCACCTTCCCCCACACCCCTTCACCTTCCCCACACCCCATCACCTTCCTACACCCTCCCCACCTTCACCTCTATCCTTCACCCTCCCCACCCCTTCACCTTCCCCACCCCTTCACCTTCCTACACACCTTCACCCTCCCCACCTTCACCTTCCCACCCCTTCACCTTCCCCACCTTCCTTCCCCTTCACCCTTCACCCTCCTCACCCTTCCCCTACACTTTCACCCTCCCCCACCCCCCTTCCACCTTTCCCACACCCTTTATTCCCCACACCCCCCTTCACCCTCCCCACCCCTTCACCTTCCCCACACCCCTTCCTTCCCTCCCCTTCTCCCTCCACCCTTCACCTTCCCCCACACCCTCCCTACCCTTCACCCTCCCCACACCCCTTCACCTTCCCCCACCTTTCACCTTCCCCCCTTCCCCACACACCTTCACCCCTCACACCCTTCACCTCCCACCCCTTCACCCTCCCCCACCCCTTCACCTTCCCACCCTCCTTCCCACCTTCACCTCACACCCTTCACCTTCCCCACCCTTCACCTTCCCCACCCCTTCACCTTCCCCACCTTCACCTCCCACACCCCTTCACCTTCCCCACCCTTCACCTTCCCACCCCTTCACCTTCCCCCACCTCTCACCTTCCCCCACCCCCTTCACCCTCCCCTCCCACACCCTTCACCTTCCCCACACACCTTCACCCTCCCCACACCCTTCTTATCCCCACACTCACCCCTTCACCTTCCCCCACACACCCCTTCACCTTCCCTACACCCCTTCTCCCTCCACCCTTCTTCCCCACACCCTTCACCCTCCCCACACTTTCACCTTCCCCACCCTTCACCCTCCTCACACCCCTTCACCTTCCCCACACCTTCACCCCTTCCCCACACCCCTTCACCCTCCCCACACCCCTTCACCTTCCCCCACCCCTTCACCCTCCCCCTCTTCCCCCTTCCTCACCCTCCCTTCCCCACCCTTCACCTCCCCACCCCCTTCACCCCTCCCACACCCCTTCACCTCCTCACCCCTTCACCCTTCACACCCCTTCACCTTCCCCACCCCTTCACCCTCCTCCACCTTCACCTTCCACCCTCCTCCACCCCTTCACCTTCCCCTTCACCCTCCCCACACCCCTTCACCCTCCCACCCTTCACCTCCCACACCCCTTCACCCTCCCCACTCCTTCACCCTCCCCACACCCTTCACCCTCCTCCACACCCCTTCACCTTCCCCCACCCCTTCTTATCCTCCACCCCTTCACCTTCCCCACCCTTCACCCTTCCCCACCCTTCACCTTCCCCCACCCTTCTTCCCCACCCTTCACCCTCCCTTCACCTTCCACCCTTCCTTCCCCACCCTTCCACCCTTCACCTTCCCAATTGGTTATTGTTATGTCACCGCTCGTTTATGATAACAGTTATTTAAGGTGCTTGTTATGATACACAGTCTACAGTCAGTTATCTGTCAGTCTCCACAACCGACAGTCAGTCGCCCTCCTCCTTCAGTCACTCATCGTCAACAGTCTAAAGCGATAGTCAATCACCATGGCAGTCAATCTCTTCCAGCAGTCTTTAAAGACAGTTAATCACCTCAACAGTCTATAACGACTGTTACTCACCCCAACAGTCTATAATGACTGTCACTCACCGTTGCTCCTCCAATCAATCACCTCAACAGCCAATAGCTATAATTCTCTTACCATCTCCAAGCGACAGTCACTCCCCATCACTTCAGTGACAGTCACTAACAGTCTACAGTCGACACAAATGGAAACTGTGACCCTTGAAAAAAATTTTAAAACAATTTTCCGACTTCTTTCCAGATTTGGACGATCTGGGGAAATCGACTCCAGTAAATTTTCCCCCCAAACTCCTCATTATTACGTGAAGGATGTGACCAAGAGAATATTTCTCCAGGGCGAAAAACTTTCCTAATGTGGAACGATATTTCTCGAGGTTAGAAATTATCAATTATCTCCTGAGGCGTTTGACGATAGATGTTTGTGATACTTTGTGAAAGGGTGGGGGTGAGAATTTTCCTAGTTCTGGTGTTTTCTGTATAGTATTATTATTATTATTATTATTATTATTATTATTATTATTATTATTATTATTATTATTATTAATGAAAATATATTTGTTCTTGTTGTTATTAATGGTCCCTTTTCTTCTCTTCGCTTTTATCATCATCATTTTATCACCTGTCACTGCCACCACCTCTTATTCCTCTCCTCTCTCTTCTTCACTCTCTCTCTCTCTCTCTCTCTCTCTCTCTCTCTCTCTCTCTCTCTCTCTCTCTCTACGGCCTTCTTCTTTCATCCTTCTCTCTTCTCCACTTCCCATTACCTTCTCCATATCATCCCCTCTTTATCTTTATCCTTCATTCCGTCCTTCTCCTCCCTTGCCTCTTTTCCTCTTTCTCTTCCTCTCTCTCCTCTTCTACGTTTCTCCCCCTCCTCTATTCTCCCTCCCTACTCTCCCCCACTTCACCTCTGCCTTTCCCTCCCTATCACTAACCTTCTTTTCTCTCTTCCCCTCCTTCTCTCACCTTCCCCTCATCCTCCCTCCCTCCTTCCTCTCACCTTCCTCCTTCCTCCTCCCACCTTCCCTCCTTCTCCACCTCCCTCCTTCCTCTCACCTTCCCTCCTTCTCCCCACCTTCTCCTTCCTCTCACCTTCCCTCCTTCTCTACCTTCCCTCCTTCCTCTCACCTTCCTCCTTCTCCTTCCCTCCTTCCTCTCACCTTCCCTCCTTCCTCTCACCTTCCCTCCTTCCTCTCACCTCCTCCCCTCTCCACCTTCCCTCCTTCCTCTCCACCTTCCTCCTTCCCTCTCACCTTCCCTCCTTCCCTCTCACCTTCCTCCCCTCCTTCCTCTCACCCCCTCCCTTCCTCTCACCTTCCCTCCTTCCTCTCACCTTCCCTCCTTCCTCTCACCTTCCCTCTTCCTCTCCCACCTTCCCTCCTTCCTCTCACCTTCCTTCATCTCCCTTCCCTCCTTCCCTTCCTCCTCCTCTCACCTCCCCTCGTCTCTCCTTCACCCCCGGGCAGCCTTTGTCAGGTTCGCCGCAGGAAACTCAACTTTTAAAATTAGCTGAGAACGTTTTAGGATATCGAACCCGGGTTCCTTGAGAGATTTCTGGCTGGTGGTCCTGGGAGGTTGTTGTGGGTACATCCTCCTCCCTCTCCCTTCCCCTCACCCCTCCCTCCTTGCCTCCTCACCTTGCCCCTGCCCTCACCTTGCTCCTGCCCTCCTCTCCTATCTCTCTCCTTTTGTCCCTCCCTGATCCTTCGCCTCCTCCTTCCCCTGACCCTCTCCTCTCCCTCTCTCTTCCCTCTCTCTTGTCCCCCCTGCTTTCCTCTCTCCTCCCTCCCTCCCTCCTCCTTCCCTCCCTCTCTTTGTCCCTCCCTCCCTTCCCTCCCCTCTCTTTGTCCCTCCCTCCTCCTCCCGTCGTCTGCAGGAAGCAATTGGAACTCATTCTGTACTAAATTTTCATATTTTGTGTAACAGCGAGAAGTAATGTTGGAGACTTAAACAACTTAAATCTCATCTTATATTTTGAGTAAGGAAAAAATGACTGATTATTTTTAATATTTTTTGTATTTTCTTAAACAGTAAAATTATAAAAAAAAATATATATATAAAATAGGAGAAAAAGTAACTTGATTTTATTGATTATTATTGATTTATTTCTTAAGACAATAACATAAAATAATTAATATACAAAAATAAAAATAAAATAAAATAATCGGAATTTTTATAATATACTTTTTTATATTTACATTCATATAAATCCCCAAATTAAGTTAGAGATTTGTTAATGGTAAATGAGATAGAAATAGAAATACTCACCTAAGAGTTATTGAAAAAAACAATGATAAAACTGAGGAAGATTTACATAGATGTTAGTAAAGAAGGATATGGAGAAATAGTGTATATATAACCTGGTGGATGTTGTGAGTGTATGTATAACCTGGTGGATGTTGTGAGTGTATATATAACCTGGTGGATGTTTGGTGTATGTATAACCTGGTGGATGTTGTGAGTGTATATATAACCTGGTGGATGTTGTGAGTGTATATATAACCTGGTGGAGTTGTGAGTGTATATATAACCTGGTGGATGTTGTGGGTGTATATATAACCTGGTGGATGTTGTGGTGTATATAACCTGGTGGATGTTGTGAGTGTATGTATAACCTGGTGGATGTTGTGAGTGTATATATAACCTTGGATGTTGTGAGTGTATATATAACCTGGTGGATGTTGTGAGTGTATGTATAACCTGGTGGATTTTGTGAGTGTATATATAACCTGGTGGATGTTGTGAGTGTATATATAACCTGGTGGATGTTTGGCAGGTGTATGTATAACCTGGTGGATGTTGTGAGTGTATATATAACCTGGTGGATGTTGTGAGTGTATATATAACCTGGTGGATGTTGTGAGTGTATATATAACCTGGTGGATGTTGTGAGTGTATATATAACCTGGTGGATGTTGGGAGTGTATATATAACCTGGTGGATGTTGGAGGTGTATGTATAACCTGGTGGATGTTGTGGTGTATATAAACCTGGTGGATGTTGTGAGTGTATGTATAACCTGGTGGATGTTGTGAGTGTATATATAACCTGGTGGATGTTGTGGTGTATATATAACCTGGTGGATGTTGTGAGTGTATGTATAACCTGGTGGATGTTGGAGATGTATATATAACCTGGTGGATGTTGTGAGTGTATATATAACCTGGTGGGTTGTGAGTGTATATATAACCTGGTGGATGTTGGTGAGTGTATATATAACCTGGTGGATGTTGTGAGTGTATGTATAACCTGGTGGATGTTGTGGTGTATGTATAACCTGGTGGATGTTGTGAGTGTATATATAACCTGGTGGATGTTGTGGTGTATATATAACCTGGTGGATGTTGTGAGTGTATATAACCTGGTGGATTTTGTGGTGTATATATAACCTGGTGGATGTTTGAGTGTATATATAACCTGGTGGATGTTGGTGTATGTATAACCTGGTGGATGTTGTGAGTGTATATAACCTGGTGGATGTTGGAGTGTAATATAACCTGGTGGATGTTGTGGTGTATATATAACCTGGTGGATGTTGTGAGTGTATATATAACCTGGTGGATTTTGTGGTGTATATATAACCTGGTGGATGTTGTGAGGTGTATATAACCTGGTGGATGTTGTGAGTGTATATATAACCTGGTGGATGTTGTGAGTGTATATATAACCTGGTGGATGTTGTGAGTGATATATAACCTGGTGGATGTTGTGAGTGTATATATAACCTGGTGGATGTTGTGAGTGTATGTATAACCTGGTGATGTTGTGAGTGTATATATAACCTGGATGTTGTGAGGTATGTATAACCTGGTGGATGTTGGAGGTATAACCCGGTGGATGTTGTGAGTGTATGTATAACCTGGTGGATGTTTGAGTGTATATATAACCTGTGGATGTTGTGAGTGTATGTATAACCTGGTGGATGTAGTGTATGTATATGTATAACTGGTGGAGTGAGTGTATATATAACTGTGATGTGAGTGTATATATAACCTGTGGATGTTTGATGTATATATAACCTGTGGATGTTGTGAGGTATATATAACCTGGTGATGTTGTGAGGTATATAACCCGGGTGATGTTGTGAGTGTATATATAACCTGGTGATGTTGTGATGTATATATAACCTGGTGATGTTGTGAGGTATATATAACCTGGTGGATGTTGTGAGGTATGTATAACCTGTGGATGTTATGTATGTATAACCTGGTGGATGTTTGAGAGTGTATGTATAACCTGGTGGATGTTGTGAGTGTATGTATAACCTGGTGGATGTTAGGAGTGTATGTATAACCTGTGATGTTGTGAGTGTATATATAACCTGGTGGATGTTGTGAGGTATAAACCTGGTGGATGTTGTGAGTGTATATATAACCTGGTGGATGTTGTGAGTGTATATATAACCGGTATGTTGTGAGTGTATGTATAACCTGGTGGAGTGTGAGTGTATGTATAACCTGGTGTATGTATAACCTGGTGGATGTTGTGAGTATATATAACCTGGTGGATGTTGTGAGTGTATATATAACCTGGTGGATGTTGTGAGGTATATATAACCTGGTGGATGTTTGAGGTATATATAACCTGGTGGATGTTGTGAGTGTATATATAACCTGGTGGATGTTGTGAGTGTATGTATAACCTGGTGGATGTTGTGAGTGTATGTATAACCTGGTGATGTTGTGAGGTATATATAACCTGGTATGTTGTGAGTGTATGTATAACCTGGTGGATGTTGTGAGTGTATATATAACCTGGTGATGTTGTGAGTGTATATATAACCTGGTGATGTTGTGAGTGCATATATACTGTAGAACGCTAGACAATAGACAGAATTATAACTTTCTCTGATGTGATATAAATTTTTGACTTCATGTGAATTTTTTACTTTACGATAATTTAGACTTGATGGGGGGATTAAAACTTTAAGTTAATTAAAACTATAAAATGAAGACTAGAAATAAGATTTTATACAATTTTAAACTTACTTTTACAAAATGAAAGTTAATATTATTTTGTTTTATTATTATTATTAGTAGTAGAAGTAGTAGAAGTAGATAGTGACGTTGTGGTAGTGACGGTACTCTGAACGCTGGAGGATACATGAACTGTCTCAGAGAAGCTTTCAGATGGCTGGTGACGTATAAGATATCCGAATATGAACTCCAGGAAGATGTAAACAAACATTATTAGAAACCAGAATCCTTAAGGGGCGAACGCCATCGATAGTAAACAAACAATATTAAGAAATCCAGATAAATCCTCATGGGGCTACGCGAACGCAGATAAGTTAAGAAGAAACTGACGAAAAAAAACCACTCCGTCTACAAGCAGGCGGGGCTTCACGAACGCCGGTGATGAGAAAATCTTGGATAATCCGGATGCAGGGAGGCGAAGGTGTACGAACGCTGATGACGTCATATTCTTGGTGGCGAGGCTTCGATTGTGTTGTGTCGTAATAAATTTGTCTCATTCCTTTTATCTCTTAATATTAATGTTATATATTGAAGCATTTGTTTTAGCTTATATTTACTATTTAGACTTTATGAGAATTTAAGGAACTTAACGTATTTTTTTTATTTTTCATATTTTTTAATCTCTCTCGCTGACTCGTATATATTTCTGATATGTCTTATATTAAACTATAGCTACACACACACACACACACACACACACACACAGACACACACACACACACATACACACACATACAAACACAGACGCGAGAAGTGAAAGCCCCTCCTGCTACAGCTCTGGGGGGGTTAATAACTCAGCAACACAAGAGTAGTTATTTTTCCTTAATATCAAATATCTGGAACCCCTTCTGCTGGTGGTGGGGGAGGGGGGGTAAGGAAGGAGGAAGGAAGGAGGTGTTAAGAAGAAAGGATATGTTTCCCATCTTTCTCCCTTACCCCATCCACCCCCATCATCTGTCTTTCCCCCCCTCCCTGTTCTTCTGTCTTTCTTCCCCACCATTTTTCCACCATCTCCTCTTCCCTTTCCCACCCTCCCTACACCCTCTTCCCTCCCCCACACCCCTCCCTGCACCACCTCCCCTACACTACCTCACCACCACCCCTCCCTACCCTCCTCCCTCCCTCCCTCCATTGGGTCCTCTACTTAAATGTTATTACCGTTGTAGTGAGTCGTGCACACCTCCACCCTCTCTTGTATGTATGTATGTATGTATGTATGTATGTATGTATGTATGTGTATAAATAAATATATATGGCATATTTAAGGCTGATGTAGAGAAACCATCACCACCACCATTCCACCATCACCTTCACCATCACCTTCCATCACCTCCACCATCACCTCACCTCACCATCACCCACCACTCCACCACCCACCACACCACCTCCACCACCACCACCACCTCACCACCCACCATCACCACCACATCACCTCCACCATCACCTCACCATCACCATCACTCCACCACCCACTCCATCTCCACCCACTGCCCCCACCACATCACCTTCACCATCACCTCACCATCACCTCCACCACCTCCACCACCTCCACCATCACCTCCACCTCACACTCACTCTCCACCTCACTCCACCTCACTCCACCATCACCTCCACCATCACCTCACCCCACCTCCACCTAACTCCACTCCACCATCACTTCACCTTCCACCTTCACTCCACCATCTCACCATCACCACCATCACCCACCATCACCTTCACTCCACATCACCCCATCACTCCACCACTCCACCATCTCCACTCCACCACATCACTTCACCTCACCCACCTTCACCCACCACATCACCTCACCATCACCCAACCACCATCACCTCACACCATCACCACTCCACCATCACCTCCACCATCACTCCACCACCTCCACCATCACCTCACCACCATTCCACCCACCACCTCATCACTCCACCATCACCACTCATCACCACCACCTCCACCATCACCTCACCATCACCTCTCACCATCATACCACCTCACCTCCACCTCCACCATCACCTCCACCATCACCCTCACCACCCTCCACCACTCTCACCATCACCTCCACCATCACCCACCATCACCTCCACCATCACCCACCACTTCACCTCTCACTCCACCTTCACCTCCCACCCACCTCACCACACTCCACCATCACCTCCACCATCACCCACCATCACTTCACCTTCACTCCACCTCACTCCACCATCACCTTCACCATCACCATCGCCCTCTCACCATCACCATCACCCCTCTCACCATCACCTCCACCATCACCTCTCACCTCATCACCTCCACCACACCTCCTCCACCATCACCTCCACCATCACCTCACCATTCACCTCCACCATCACCTCCACCTACACCTCCACCATCACTTCACCTCTCACCCACCTTCCACCCCACCTTCCACCACCCACCCACCCCATCTCCCACCACCATCACCTTCACCCACCTCACCCACCACCACCATCTCACCATCACCTCCACCACACCTCACCACCACCATCACCTCACCATCACCACCACCATCCATCTCACCATCACCTCACCACCTCCACCATCCACCACCACCATCCTCACCATCACCTTCACCATCACCCTTCACCATCACCATCACCATCACCATCACCTCCACCATCATCCAACCATCACCTCCACCATCGCCTCCACCATCACCAACCATCACCATCACCATCACCATCACCTTCACCATCACCTTCACTCATCACCCATCCCCCTACTCCTCGTTTATCTGTTTTAATTATATTCTTTATTCATGGTGACGGTGATGATGTTGGTGGTGGTGGTGATGGATGATGATGGTAGATAATGATAGTGGGTGATGATGCTGATGGATGATGATGGAGATAACGATAGTGGTGATGATGCTGATGGATGATGAGATAATGATAGTGGTGATGATGCTGATGGATATTGGTAGATAATGATAGTGGGTGATGATGGTGATGGATGATGTTGGTATAATGATAGGTGATGATGGTGATGATGATGATGGTAGATGATGATATGATGGATGATGATGGTGATGGATGATTGGTAGATAATGATAGTGGGTGATGATATGATGATGATGATGTAGGATAAGGTAGTGGTGATGACAGGATGGATGATGAAGATAATGATAGTGGGTGATGATGCTGATGGATGATGTTGGTAGATAATGATAGGGGTGAGTGATGATGCTGATGGATGATGTTGGTAGATAATGATAGTGGGTGATGATGGTGATGGATTGTTGGTAGATAATGATAGTGGGTGATGATGGTGATGATGATGATGGTAGATGATGATAGGTGATGATGATGATGGTGATGGATGATGTTGGTAGATAATGATAGGGTGATGATGGTGATGGATGATGATGGTAGATAAATAGGGTGATGATGAAGATGCTGATGGTAGATAATGATAGGTGGGTGATGATGGTGATGGATGGCTGGTAGATAATGATAGTGGGTGATGATGGTGATGGATGATGATGGTAGATATGATAGTGGGTGATGACGATGATGTAGGTAGATGATGATAGGTGATGATGGTGATGGATGATGATGGTAGATGATGGTGATGGATGATGATGATGGATGATGCAGATAATATGGTGATGGATGATGGTAGATGATCATAGTGTGATGATGGTGATGGATGATGTTGGTAGATGATGGTGTTGGATGATGATGGTGATGTATGATGCTGGTAGATGATGATAGTGGATGATGATGGTGATGGATGATGATGGTAGATAACGATAGTGGGTGATGATGCTGATGGATGATGTTAGAAATGATAGTGGGTGATGAGCTGATGGATGATGATGGTAGATAATGATAGTGTGATGATGTTGATGGATGATGTTAGATAATGATAGTGGTGATGATGATGGATGATGTTGGATAATGATAGGTGGTGATGATGGTGATGGATGATGATGGTAGATGATGATAGTGGGTGATGGATGATGATGGTAGATGATGATAGTGGGTGATGGATGATGATAGATGATGATAGGGTGATGGATGATTGGTGATGGATGATGTGGTAGATAATGATAGTGGTGATGATGGTGATGGATGATGATGGTAGATAATGGTAGGGTGATGATGGTGATGGATGATGATGGATAATGATAGTGGGTGATGATGCTGATGGATGATGTTGAGATAATGATAGGGTGATGATGGTGATGGATGATGATGGTAGATAATGATAGTGGGTGATGAATGATGATGGTGATGGATGATGATGGTAGATAATGATAGTGGGTGATGATTTTGATGGATGATGTTGGTAGATAATGATAGTGGGTGATGATGGTGATGGATGATGATGGTAGATAATGATAGGGTGATGATGCTGATGGATGATGTTGGTAGATAATGATAGGTGATGATGGTGATGATGATGATGTATGATATAGGGTGATGATGATGATGGTGGATGATGATGGTAGATAATAGTGGTGATGATTGATGGATGATGATGTAGATAATGTAGGGTGATGATGGTGATGGATGATGATGGTAGATAATGATAGTGGGTGATGATGCTGATGGATGATGTTGTGATAATGATAGTAGGTGATGATGGTGATGGATGATGATGTAGAGATGATGATAGTGGGTGATGGATGAGTGGTGATGGATGATGTTGTAGATAATGATAGTGGGTGATGAAGGATTGATGATGATGTTGGTAGATAATGATAGGGTGATGATGTTGATGGATGATGTTATAGATAATGATAGGGTGATGATGGTGATGGTGATGGATGATGTTGGTAGATAGGGTGATGATGGTGATGGTGATGGGATGATGATGATGGATGATGATGATGGATGATGATGGTATGGATGATGGATATGAGTGGTGATGGATGATGATGGTGATGATGGTATGGATGATGATGGTGGTAGATAAGTGATGGAATGTGGTAGATAATGATGGTGGGTGATGATGGGATGGATGATGATGGTGATGTGATGATGGTAGATGGATGATGATGATAGACACGATAGTGATGGATGATGATGGTGATGGATGATGCTGTAGATAATGATAGGGAATGATGGTGATGGATGATGGTAGATGATGGTGTGGATGATGATGGTGATGGGTGATGCTGGTAGATGATGATAGTGGATGATGATGGTGATGGATGATGATGGTAGATAATGATGATGGATGTGATGGTGATGATAGAGATAGATAGTGGGTGATGATGGTGATGGATGATGATGGTAGATGATGATAGGGGTGATGATGGTGATGGATGATGATAGAAATAGTAGAGATGGATGATGGTAGATAATGATAGGGGATGATGGTGAGGATGATGATGGTAGATAATGATAGTGGGTGATGATGGTGATGGATGATGATGGTAGATAATGATAGTGAGTGATGATGTGATGGATGATGATGGTAGATAATGATAGTGGGTGATGATTGATGGATGATGATGGTAGATAATGATGAGGTGATATGATGATGGTAGATAATGATAGTGGGTGATGATGGTGATGGATGATGATGGTAGATAATGATAGTGGTAGATGGTGATGGATGATGATGGTAGAGATAATGATAGTGGATGATGATGGTGATGGATGATGATGGTAGATAATGATAGTGGGTGATGATGGTATGGATGATGATGACAGATAGTGATGATGGTGATGGATGATGATGAGATAATGATAGTGAGTGATGATGATGGATGATGATGTAGATAATGATAGTGATGGATGATATTAGATAATATAGGTATGGTGATGGATGATGATGGTAGATAATGATAGTGGTGATGATGGTGATGGATGATGTTGTAGATAATGATAGTGAGTGATGATGTGATGGATGATGATGGTAGATAATGATAGTGGGTGATGATGGTGATGGATGATGATGGAGATAATGATAGTGGGTGATGATGGTGATGATGATGAGTAGATAATGATAGTGAGGATGATGGTGATGGATGATGATGTAGATAATGATAGTGGGGATGATGGTGATGGATGATGATGGTAGATAATGATAGTGGGTGATGATGGTGATGGATGATGATGGTAGGATAATGATAGGGTGATGATGGATATGATGATAGATAATGATAGTGAAAAAAAAAAGGTGATGATGATGATGTAGGTAGATGATGATTGTGGTGATGATGGTGATGGATGATGATAGATGATGGTGATGGATGATGATGGTGATGATGATGCTGGAGATAATGATATCGGTGATGGATGATGGTAGATGATCATAGTGGGTGATGATGGTGATGGATGATGGTAGATGATGGTGATGGATGATGCTGTAGATGATGATAGGGTGATGGATGATGATGGTGATGGATGATGATGGTGATGGTGATGATGGTAGATGATGATGCTGATGGATGATGCTGTAGATAATGATAGGGTGATGGATGATGATGGTGATGGATGATGGTGGTAGATGATGATGGTGATGGATGATGCTGGGTAGATGATGATAGTGGGTGATGGATGATGATAGTATGTGATGGATGATGATGGTGATGGGTGATGATAGAGGATGATGCTGATGGATGATGGATGATGATGATGGTAGATGATGCTGGTAGATGATGATGCTGATGGATGATGCTGGAAAAGGTTTGCAACAGTGAAAAAAATATCTACATTTTATAAATAAAGTGAGCGAGAGAGTGGGTGCTGCTGCTGCCACCGTGAGAACAAAACTGTCACCTCTGGCGGCTGCTCCAGAGTGTCAGGGGGGATGGGTTAAATGGGGAGAAGTGGGGTGGGGTTAGAAGGAGTGGGGTTAAGTAAGAGAGTGGGGCAGGGTTAAGTAGAGAGGAGAGTGGGGCGGGAGTTAGAAGCTGATAGGGAGGGTATTGTTTTAGAATACATTAGAGGAGGCCACTTATATGTCGGCTGGTTATTTGCTGCCGTCATGTTGTGAGCCCTGCCTCACCCTGCCCTGCCTCACCTGCCCTGGTCCACCCCTGCCCTGGTCCACCCCTACACTCACCCTGCAATGGTTCACCTGCCGCACCCTGCCTAATCCACTCTGCACTCACCCTGCCTGGTCCCACCCCTGCACCCTGCCTCACCCCTGCCTGGTCACCCTGCCTCACCCCTGCCCTGATCCATCCTTCCCTCACCTGCCTAGTCCCACCTGCCCTGCCTCACCCCTGCCTGGTCCACCCCTGCTTCACCCTGCCCTGATCCATCCTTCCTCCCACCCCTGCCTGATCCACTGGTCCGTCTGCCTCACCCTGCCTGATCCATCCTTCCCTCACCTGCCCTGATCCACTGGTCCATCGCCCTGCCTGTCCCCTGACCTACCTCTTTCCACCTACCTCACCCCGCCTGCCTCCTGCCCCTGCCCTGCCTCACCCTTCCTTGCCTCACACTGCCACGCCTCACCTGCACCCCTGCCTCCTGCCCTGCACTTCCACCCCCAACCCCTGCCTCACCCCTTCCTTGCCTCCTCTGCCCTGCCTCACCCCTTCCCCGCCCTCACTCTGCCCCTGCCTCACCCTGCCCTGCCTCACCCTGTCTTGCTCTCCCAGTAAATGGACAACACCTGCTCAGGTCTCATCCACAAGGGGCAGTTGAAGCAGCTCAGTACATGAACACAACCACAGTACCGGTGACTTCTCAACTTACTGGTGACTGTCTACCATACTGGTGACTGTCTACCATACTGGTGACTCTGCTATACTGGGGATTGTCAACCATACTGGTGACTGTCTGCCACTTCTTGGAGTATCTGCCAGTTTGTTTACAGAGCTATTACTAAGAGACTGAGTATTAATTTCACCCCCACCTCGTGACGTCATAACCAATCAGCTGTCGACTTGAGATCACGTGACAATGATTAACTGACGTCACAACAAATCAGCGATTGACTTGAGATCACGTGCCAATGTTTACCTCACGTCGCAACCAATGAGCGGCTGACTTGATATCGACGATGGGTGATGCAGATAGATGTGTACAATGAATAGAAGCTGAATAAACTGAATCTTGATAATTTAGTAAAGGTAAAACAGAAATTTGAAACATTTACACAAGATTTTTTTCTACATCACATGATAAGATTTTACAGAAGGGAGGAGAGAGGCGCATCACAAAAGCAACTTTCAGCAACCACCTCTGCCCCTCTCCACCCCCATCCTCGTCCACCCTCTCCACCCCTTCCACCCTCCTCCTCTACCCCTCCTCCACCCCCCTCCACCCCCACCCCCTCAAAAAAAACAACCTGCTTGATTATACATTCATAAGGTAATTAACGCTGTAAGAACCTTAATACGCCGACAAAGGCCATTTTGCTTGAGCATGATGTGAACAAGACGAGACAAGATATTTTTTTCCACGGGAGACTCTTGTGTTCATCCTGTGTTATTGTGTTGTTCTCCTGTTATATTTCATGGTGATCTTCTTAACGTTATGTAACTTAATGTGTTTTACACTGACTATATTTTGTATGTATTAATGAAAGGATATATATTTATGTGTGTATATAGTGTGAATACATGTACAGTATGTTTGGCTATACTGCAACTAAGCATGAACGTGTATGTTATACTAACCTAACCTAACCTAACCTAACCTAACCTAACCTGACCTAACCTGACCTGAACTAACCTAACCTAACCTAATCTAACCTAACCTAACCTAACCTAACCTAACCTAACCTAACCTAACCTAACCTAACCTAACCTAACCTAACCTAACCTAACAGAATATATACCCCCCGTTAATATCCCCTAAATTAAACAAAGGCTGTAAATAAATCAACACACAATACGTTTATTATAACAACAATGATGAAAGTTTATGTTGACGTAATCACCTCCCAGGTAACATGTTCAATATAGGCGCCACGTTTAACACACACACACACACACATCGGCACAGCTGTCACGTGATGGTTCTGGGTCACCGGTGATTGGTGGTTCTGGGTCACCGGTGATTACTGTTTGGGTTAGGTTAAGTTTTCTCTATAAAAGGAGTCTGGAGGTGACACACTGTGGAGGCCATTACACATCTTCATAAGGAGAAGTTAATCGGATTGTGAACTTTTTCCCCCTGACCTTATGAGGAGGTGGAGTGCCTCTGTCTAGCACAAGACTCACGTGGCCTTCAGGACTCACGTGGCCTTCATGAGTCTAGTTCAGGACTCACGTGGCCTTGATGAGTCTAGTTCAGGACTCACGTGGCCTTCATGAGTCTAGTTCAGGACTCACGTGGCCTTGATGAGTCTAGTTCAGGACTCACGTGGCCTTCATGAGTCTAGTTCAGGACTCACGTGGCCTTCATGAGTCTAGTTCAGGACTCACGTGGCCTTCATGAGTCTAGTCTGCACCACGTATTCTCTATGAGTCTAGTCTGAAAATTCACGTGGCCCTGATGAGTCTAGTTCAGGACCATGTACCCTGATGAGTTCAGTTCAGACCTGTGGCTTCCTATGAGTCTAGCCCAGACCCAGGGCCTCTCTATGAGTTTGCCCAGGACCTGTGCCTTCAAGGAGTCTAGCCCAGACCTCCATGGCCTTTTTTTTTTGATGAGTCTAGTCTGTGACTACGTGGCTTCTATGAGTCTAGTTCAGGGACTCACGGGTCCCTTGATGAGTTCAGTCCAGGACTCCATGGCCTCTAAGGGAGTCTAGTCTGTGACTCCACGGGCCTCTATGAGTCTAGTCTAGACCTTACGTGGCCCCATGAGTTCAGTTCAGACCATGCGGCCTTCATGAGTCTTAGTTCAGACCCATGGCTCTGTGAGCTCAGTTCAGGACCATGGCCTTCAGTGAGTCTAGTCTAGACCCATGTGGCCTCTATGAGTCTAGCTCAGGACTCCACGTGGCCTCATGAGTCCAGTCCAGGACCACGGGCCTTCAAGGAGTTCAGTCTAGGGACCAAGCGGCCCTCTGGTGAGTCTGGTCTAGACCTACGCACTTTGATGAGTCTAGTCTAGACTCCATGGCCTCTTATGAGTCTGTTCAGACCACGGCCTCTTGCATGAGTTCAGTTCAGGATCTACGGCCTCTATGAGTCTGGGTCCAAGACTCACGGCTTCAAGGAGTCTGCTGAGACTCCACGGCCTCTATGAGTCTGTGACCACGTGGCCTTCATGAGTTCAGTCTACACTCACGTACCTCTATGAGTCTGGTCTGTGACTCAGGCCTTGATGAGTCTAGTTCAGGACTCACGTGGCCTTCATGAGTCTGGTTCAGGACTCACGTGGCCTTCATGAGTCTAGTTCAGGACTCACGTGGCCTTCATGAGTCTAGTTCAGGACTCACGTGGCCTTGATGAGTCTAGTTCAGGACTCACGTGGCCTTCATGAGTCTAGTTCAGGACTCACGTGGCCTTGATGAGTCTAGTTCAGGACTCACGTGGCCTTCATGAGTCTAGTTCAGGACTCACGTGGCCTTCATGAGTCTAGTTCAGGACTCACGTGGCCTTCATGAGTCTAGTTCAGGACTCACGTGGCCTTGATGAGTCTAGTTCAGGACTCACGTGGCCTTGATGAGTCTAGTTCAGGACTCACGTGGCCTTGATGAGTCTGGTTCAGGACTCACATCTGACAAAATATAATGGTTTGTGTTTTGTTTGGGCGTTAATTCGGTTTGTATTGATGTTGTAAGGAAGTAAGTGTACTCATCATCATCATCATCATTATCATCACCATAACCATCATCATCATCATCATCATCATCACCATCACCATCATCACCATAACCATCATCATCATCCTCATCATACTCATCATCATCATCATCATCATCATCATCATCATCATCATCATCATCATCATCACCACCACCATCATCATCATCATCATCATCATCATCATCATCATCATCATCATCATCATCATCATCACCATAACCATCATCATCATCATCATACTCATCATCCATCATCATCCACCATAACCATCATCATCATCATCATACTCATCATCATCATCATCACCATAACCATCATCATCATCATCATACTCAACATCATCATCATCATCACCATAACCATCATCATCATCATACTCATCATCACATCATCATCATCATCATCATCATCATCACCACCATCATCATCATCATCATCATCATCATCATCATCATCACCATTATCGTCATCATCACCATCATCATCATCATCATCATCTGTCACCATCATCATCATCATCATCATCATCATCGTCATCATCACCATCCTCATCATCATCATCATCATCACCACCATCATCATCATCATCATCATCATCATCTCACCATCATCATCATCATCATCATCATCATCATCTCATCATCACCATCATCATCATCCATCATCAATATACTCATCATCATCATCATCACCATAACCATCATCATCATCATCATCATCATCATCATCATCACCGTATCAATCATCATCATCATCATCATCATCGTATCTTCATCACCATCATCATCATCATCATCATCATCATCATCATCATCACCACCATCATCACCACCATCATCTACATCATCATCATCATCATCATCATCATCACCATCATCATCATCATCATCATCATCACCATAACCCAGCATCATCATCATCATCATCATCATCACCACCACCATCATCATCATCATCATCATCATCATCATCATCATCATCATCATCTCATCACCAATATCGTCATCATCACCGCCCTCATCATCACCACCCTCATCATCATCATCATCATCATCATCACCACCATCATCTGTCATCTTACATAACATCGCCCTTCATCATCATCACCATCATCATCATCCGTCATCATCATCACCATCATCATCATCATCACCATCATCATCATCATCATGTAAGTCACACCTGGGGACGTGGTTGACAGATGTCTTGGGGCTGTTGGTGTCTGCCGGTGGTGGTCGGTGTTGTACCTTGTCTCTGCTGTCAACACTCAGTAATTTAATTTCGTTGTAAAAGTGACAGTCTTAACAGGTTTTAATATAGGGTTCTCTTATGTGTGTATATATGTTACGTTTTTTTGCGAAATCGGTTACTTTGCAAAATTACCGGCATGCATATAATTTACAAACAGGCTACCTAAACTAACCTAACCTTATGGTTAGGTTAAGTGAGAGGTTAGTTTAGTTTAGGTTAGGTTAGGTTAGGTTAGGATGGCTCGTGTAGATGGATACCCAGTTAAGTGGTTCTGTTACTTTTTTTTTTACTTCGGTTATTTTGTTTGTAAGATATTTTCCAAAACTACCACTATGCATGCCGGGAATTTTGCAAAGTAACCAATTTCGCAAAAAAAACATAACAGACACAATCTAATATATAAATAATGTTTGCTCCTCGTGTATCGAGGATGGCCGACCCAAGGCCACTTAGTCGTGAATATGTTTAAGGTGTAGAAGCTGTAGCCAACACAACAACCACACCCCGAGTTAACGAGTTGCATGACCAATTGCACTCGCTAACTGCACTGGCTAATCATTAACCCGGAACACGATCCACAACTCGATTAACATCCAGGTAAAGAAACTTGCCCTTATATATATATATATATATATATATATATATATATATATATATATATATATATATATATATATATATATATATATATATATATATATATATATATATTTACTAGTGTCTTATAACTCCAGGCCAGCTGGAGGGAGGAAAGAGAGGAGAATTTTTCATTACTTAGGGAGACAAAGGAAAATTAGTCTTTTGGGTCCATGGCCCAAAGAAAGTAGAGGCAGCCCAGCCTTCGTTATGTTGTGAGGGGCGGGGGTAGTGTAACACGGTGGTGATCACTGTACCGTGTGAGGGGGTAGTGTAACACGGTGGTGATCACCGTGTACCGTGTAGGGGGTAGTGTAACACGGGTGGTGATCACCGTGTACCGTGTGAGGGGGTAGTGTAACACGGGTGGTGATCACCGTGTACCGTGTGAGGGGTAGTTAACCACGGGTGATCACCGTGACGTGTGAGGGGTAGTGTAACACGGGTGGTGATCACGTGTACCGTGTGAGAGGGTAGTGTAACTGGTGATCACGTGTACCGTGAGGGTAGTGTAACACGGGTGGTGATCACCGTGTACCGTGTGAGGGGGTAGTGTAACACGGGTGGTGATCACGTGTACCGTGTGAGGGGGTAGTGTAACACGGGTGGTGATCACCGTGTACCGTGTGAGGGGGTAGTGTAACACGGGTGGTGATCACCGTGTACCGTGTGAGGGGAGTAGTGTAACACGGGTGGTGATCACCGTGTACCGTGTGAGGGGGTAGTGTAACACGGGTGATCACCGTGTACCGTGTGTGAGGGTAGTGTAACACGGGTGGTGATCACCGTGTACCGTGTGAGGGGGTAGTGTAACACGGGTGGTGATCCGTGTACCGTGTGAGGGGAGTAGTGTAACACGGGTGGTGATCACCGTGTACGTGTGAGGGGTGTGTAACACGGGTGATCACCGTGTACCGTGTGAGGGAGTGAACACGGGTGGTGATCACCGTGTACCGTGTGAGGGTAGTGTAACACGGTGGTGATCCGTGTACCGTGTGGGGTAGTGTAACATGGGTGGTGATCACTAAAAATCAGTTCTTATAAACTAACTACTCGTATTATTGTACGTTGGTTTCTACTCTGGTGGACAACATGAGACACATACAGAGAGAGAGAGAGAGAGAGAGAGAGAGAGAGAGAGAGAGAGAGGGGGGTGAACTAACACAGGTAGACAAGAGGAGAATGAGTTTTGATCTGGTTAAGTTGTGAGGAGAGGAAGTGACAGAGTGACCCAGGGATTGTGGGAGACGGGGTGGAAAGATGGTGGGGAGGAGGAGGTGGTGGGAGAGATGGGAAGGAGAAGGTAGAGAGAGAGAGGGAGAAAAGAAGAGAAGAGAAGGAGAGAGGCAATGAAATGAACACGAAATGGAGAAGGGAGATGAGGTAGAGTGCAAAAATGGCGGAGAGGAGAGAGAGAGTGGAAAAGCGGTGGGGAGAAGATGAAGAGAAGAGAGGAAGGGCAAGTGGAAGAGAGAGAGGGAGGAGAGGAAGAGAGAGCATATTTCAGGACATTTGTGAGCATTTGTATCTGTTTTGGGACTTATTATTCTCCAAGGAGCATTTATTTGTTTTATTGTTATATTGTAAATTATTTGTGATTTTTTTTCAAGCGTTTTTTTAGCCTCGTTCTCTGCTGGAGTTGTTTACGTGTGAAGTCTCTGTAAATCTCTCTTGTTCATTTCTGTTTACATATGAGTCATTTAAAGCCTCCCTGAAGCTGTCTTGTTAATTCCTGTTTACATTTCAGCTCATTTGAAGCCTCTGAAGCTCTCTTGGTCATCCCTGTTTGCATTTGAGTTCACTTGAGGCCTCTGTGAAACTTTTGTCCATTTCTGTTTATATTTGAAGCCTGTTTGAAGCTGTCTTGCTCATTCTTGTCTACACTTGAAGCATTTGAAGCCTCTGTAAAACTATCCTCTCTCTGCGTTTATTTGAAGCCTCTGCGACGCTGTCTTGTTCATTCCTGTTTACAGTGCAGCTCATTTGAAGCCTCTGAAGCTCTCTTGCATATTCCTCTATGCATGTGAAGCTGTTGAAGCCCTGTTGTAGTAGTCCTGTTTTCGCTGGAGTTCATTTGGCGCGTTTGTGGACTTGCCGGGGCTATTTATAACCTCGTTGGCGCGGTATTGACCAAACCTGGCGCGAATTTTACGATCCCCTGGCTAATATTTGTCTAAACTAGATAGGCTACATGTATTTATTTACGATTCATATTTCTCTTAATTTATCTTACGTGTTTGGCCTTAATTATCGTTGTTGTTTCTTATGCTTCAATTATTTTATCACTTCTTACTTATTTCTTATTAGTGTTAAGTTATCGAAGTTAAAGGTTTAAGTCATCGTAATCAAGGGATTGTTTTATCATACTCAAAGGTTTAACTCAGCATACTCAAGGGTTTAAGTCATCATACCCAAAGGTTAACTCATCATACTCAAGGGATTAACTCAGCATACCCAGAAGGTTAACTCATCATACTCAAGGGATTAAGTCATCATACCCAGAAGGTTAACTCATCATACTCAAGGGATTAAGTCATCATACCCAAAGGGCTTAACTCAGCATACCCAGAAGGTTAAATCATCATACTCAAGGGATTAAATCATCATACTCAAAGGGATTAAGTCATCATACTCAAAGAATATTAAACTAACCAACACAGAAAAAAAATCTTGAAATGTTTTATTAGTTTTCATATTTTATCGTTTATTTGTGACTTAAATCAACTTGAGTTTGTTGAGGAGAGACGATTTCCTCTGGGTGAACTAATCCTTGTGGGGATTAGTTGAATTAGTGGGTCCAAGGTTCCTACAAGACCCTCGGTAATTTATGGGAGAGAGAGAGAGAGAGAGAGAGAGAGAGAGAGAGAGAGAGAGAGAGAGAGAGATATATATATATGGCTACAGGTTGAACGAGGTAGAAAGAAACAGAGAGAGAGAAAGAGAAGTTGAGAGAAAGAGAGGGAGACAGAGAGAGAAAGAGAGAAGCTATAGAGAGAGAGAGAGAGAGAGAGAGAGAGAGAGAGAGAGAGAGAGAGAGAGGGAGAGGTTTGTCAAAGATTAAACTAGCTCCTAACTCTTACTTAATGGAGGGAATTGGGTCTAATGAAACTGGCTCTCTCTCTCTCTCTCTCTCTTTCTCTCTCTCTCTCTCTCTCTCTTTGGGGGTTCGGTGACTGAGTGGGCACAGTGTCCGCCTCCCGTTTTAACAGTCCCCGGTTCGATTTCAGGCACCCCTAGTCGACCCAGTTGAGGATATGAAGAAAGTCGAGTGTACTGTAGTGGCGGCCGATCTGCCTCCTTGTGTCGATGGCGTTACAACCTCGGCCATATGTCCTTCACTGCCAACACTAATACCAGAATAGTGATTATACCCTTCCTTATCTCCCACTGATGCCAGAACCAAGATTATACTCCTCCTCCCAGTGATACCAGGACATTGATCACACCCCTCACTTTGTATCAGTGTTACCAGAACCTGAGTCCATCATTCCTTGACAGTGGAAATGGATACACATTATCTGTATCACGAAAACTACTGTAACTGAGAGACAGACAGAGGTGTGTGTGTGTGTGTGTGTGTGTGTGTGTGTGTGTGTGTGTGTGTGTGTGTGACCTGTGGTGTAATGGTCAACATGTTCGCCTCGTAAGCGAGGGGACCCGGGTTCGATCCCCGGGCAGGGTGAAACTATGGGTAAGTTTCTTTACGCCATTTGCCTCTGTCTACCCAGTAGTAATTGGGGACCTGGATGTTAATCGATTTGTGGATCGTGTTCTGGGGTAATGATTAGCCAGTGCAGTTGGTGAGTTGTCCGGTCTTCTTGGATTATTCTTGACACTGGGTCATGCAGCTCGTTAACTTAGGGTGTGGTTGTTGTGTTGGCGACAGCTTCTACACCTTAAACAAATTCACGCCGAGGTGGCCCTTGGGGCGGCCATCCTCATACACGAGGGGCAGCCATTATTGTGTGTGTAATAACTTCACTACCATCATATACCTTCTGGCAACAGTATGACGTCAGCTGTCGTCCGTCGCCTTCTTATCCACTACTTTATTACACCCAAACTTTCTCCTCTTATTCCCTATTCAGATTTAGGTGTTTAGTTCGCGCCATAACTTCCTCTGAAACACTGTGACAAATAGCGACGATTTACAACTGTTGGCAACTCGAGTTTATGAGAGGGTTGCTGTTGGTGCATTAAACAAAAGATAAATACTTGTGACGCTGTGTCCACATTCTCTGAGGGTCATGAGGGTGATCGTAACTACTCTCCTGTACATGTAATAACTCACCAGACTTAAACTAAAATACAGAAATAATGAAGATAAATTATTATAAAGTTTGTGTAAATAAAAGCTAAGTAATGGTTGAACCTCAGTGATGATTCGTTAATTAGTTTAAGTATTGACCAGATCTAAAATGATGGAGTGTGTTGAGCCTTGTGGAAATGTGGACCCTGTGTTGAAGTGTGTGAAAGTGTAAGTGTGTGGACCTTGGCCTTGGAGTGTGTGGACCTCACCCTGAGCCTGGACCTTCTGGGGTGTGTGGACCTCTGGGTGTGTGGACCCTAAGTGTGGAAAGCTCTGGAGTGGACCTGAATCCTGGCCATGTCTGAGCCATTGTGTGGACCCTGAGCCCTGGGAGGGGTGTGTGGACCTGACCTGGACTGAGCCTTGGACCGGGTGTGTGGAGCCTGGAGGACCCTGAGCCTGTGTGGGAGCCTTGGGTGTGTGGACCCTGAGCCTGGACCCTGAGCCCTGTGGTGTGTGGACCTTTGGAGGCCCGTGGACCCTAGCTGTGGACCCTGAGTGTGTGGGAGCCCTGGAGTGTGGAGCCCTAGGTGTGTGGACACAGCCCTGGGTGTGTGGACCAGCCAGGTGTGTGGACACTGAGCCTGGGTGTGTGGACCCCTGGGTGTGTGGACACAGCCCTGAGTGTGTGGACACACCTGGACACTGGCCTGGGGTGGACACAGCCCTGAGTGGACACAGCCCTGGAGTGTGGACACAGGGTGTGTGGACACAGCCCTGGGTGTGTGGACCCTGAGCCCTGGGTATGTGGACTGGACACAGCCCTGGAGTGTGTGGACAGCCCTGTGGAGCCCTGGAGTGTGTGGACAGCCCTGGTGTGGACACAGCCTGTGGACACAGCCCTGGAGTGGTGGAGCCTGTGGACACAGCCCTGGGTGTGTGGACACAGCCCTGGAGTGTGTGGACACAGCCCTGGAGTGTGGACACAGCCCCTGTGTGGAGCCCTGGAGTGTGTGGACAGCCCTGGAGTGTGTGGACCAGCCCCCCTGAAGTGTGGACACAGCCCTGGAGTGTGTGGACACTGACAGCCCCTTGGGGTGTGTGGACACAGCCCTGGGGTGTGGACACAGGGGGTGTGTGGACACAGCCCTGGAGTGTGGACACAGCCCCCTGGACACAGCCCTGGAGTGTGTGGACACAGCCCTGTGGGTGTGTGTGGACACAGCCCCTGGAGTGTGTGGACACAGCCCTGGAGTGTGGACAGCCCTAGCCCTGGAGTGTGTGGACACAGCCCTGGGTGTGGACACAGCCCTGGAGTGTGTGGACACACCTTGGGGTGTGGACACAGGGAGTGTGTGGGACAGCCCTGGAGTGTGGACACAGCCCTGGAGTGTGTGGACACAGCCCTAGAGTGTGTGGACACAGCCCTGGAGTGTGTGGACACAGCCCAGAGTGTGTGGACACAGCCTGGGGGTGTGTGGACACAGCCCTGAGTGTGTGGACACACCCTGTGGACACAGCCCTGGGTGTGTGGACACAGCCCTGGTGTGGACACAGCCCTGGACTGGAGTGTGTGGACACAGCCCTGGAGGTGTGTGGACACAGCCCTGGGAGTGTGTGTGACACCCTGAGTGTGGACACAGCCCTGGACACAGCCCTGGAGTGTGTGGACACAGCCCAGTGTGTGTGGACACAGCCCTGGAGTGTGGACACAGCCCTGGGTGTGTGGACACAGCCCTGGAGTGTGTGGGACACAGCCTGGACACAGCTGCCCTGGGTGTGTGGACACAGCCCTGGAGTGTGTGGACACAGCCCTAGAGTGTGTGGACACAGCCCTGGAGTGTGTGGACACAGCCCTGGAGTGTGTGGACACTGAACCTGTGGGGGTGTGGACACAGCCCCTGGAGCCCAGTGTGTGGACACAGCCCTGGTGTGTGGACACAGCCCTGGGTGTGTGGACACAGCCCTGATGTGTGTGGACACAGCCCTGAGTGTGTGGACACAGCCTGGGTGTGTGGACACAGCCCTGGAGTGTGTGGACACTGAACCTGGGTGTGTGGACACAGCCCTGTGGACACAGCCCTGGAGTGTCCCTGGAGTGTGGACACAGCCCTGGAGTGTGGACACAGGCCTTGTGGACACAGCCCTGGAGTGTGGACACAGCCCTGGGTGTGTGGACACAGCCCTGGGTGTGTGGACACAGCCCTGGACACAGCCCTGGAGGTGTGTGGACACAGCCCTGGATGCCCACAGCCCTGGGTGTGTGGACACAGCCCTGGAGTGTGTGGACACAGCCCTGGTGTGTGGACAGCCCTGGGTGTGTGGACACAGCCCTGGGAGTGTGCCTGTGTGGACACAGCCCCTGGGTGTGTGGACACAGCCCTGGAGTGTGTGGACACAGCCCTGGAGGTGTGGATACAGCCCTGGGTGTGTGGACCCTGGGCCCTGGGTGTGTGGACCCTGAGCCCTGGGTGTGTGTGGACCTGAGCTGTGGACCCTGAGCCCTGGGTGTGTGGACCCTGAGCCCTGGGTGTGTGGACCCTGAGCTGTGGACCCTGACCGTGGTGTGGACCTGAGCTGTGGACCCTGACCCCTGGAGTGTGTGGACCCTGAGCTGTGGACCTTGACCCCTGGGTGTGTGGACCTGAGCTGTGGACTGACCCCTGGGTGTGTGGACCTGAGCTGTGGACCCTGACCCCTGGGTGTGTGGACCCTGAGCCTGGGTGTGTGGACCTGACCCCTGGGTGTGTGGACCTGGCTGTGGACCTGACCCTGGGTGTGTGGACCTGAGCTGTGGACCCTGACCCTGGAGTGTGTGGACCCTGAGCTGTGGACCTGACCCCTGGGTGTGTGGACCCTGAGCCCTGGGTGTGTGGACCCTGACCCTGGGTGTGTGGACCTGGGCTGTGGACCCTGGCCCTGGGTGTGTGGACCCTGGGCCTGGGTGTGTGGACCCTGACCCCGGTGTGTGGACCTGAGCTGTGGACCCTGAGCCCTGGGTGTGTGGACCCTGACCCCTGGAGTGTGTGGACCCTGAGCCCTGGGTGTGTGGACCCTGGGCTGTGGACCCTGGCCCTGGGTGTGGACCTGGCCCTGGGTGTGTGGACCCTGAGCTGTGGACCCTGAGCCCTGGGTGTGTGGACCCTGGGCTGTGGACCCTGGGCCCTGGGTGTGTGGACCGGCTGTGGACCCTGAGCCTGGTGTGTGGACCCTGAGCTGTGGACCCTGGGCCTGGGTGTGTGGACCCTGAACTATAAATCTGAAGTCGCGGACTTATTCCTTGTCCGACTGTCAAAAAAAAACTAATCACCTCGTGCCAGGATGTTATAGCGTCAGTAGTTAGTTACGTTAACAACCGCCCACTAGTTGTTGGTATTTGTGTACACCTGTATGTATACCTAGAAAAATAACATACATATACATGTGTTGATTCATACATAAAATAATTTATGTATTAATAAAATTACATTGAAGAATAACAGAATACATTATCAGGCGGTCTTGAACAACCTTGGGGGACCAACATCCTGCCAGATTGGTGGAGTAACTCACTAGATTATATAATTTAAACACTTTTTTTCCGTTAACCGTATTTTTTCCTTTACTTTATTTATTTATTTATTTAGTGTTTGGTATTTGTTCCCTCTTTATCTTGTGTCATTTACAACGTCTATGTATTTCAGTTTCATTTTCACAGCAACAATTTCCGACCAATCAGGTGGCGCCGCTGTGCCGAGGTTCCAATACCGGCTGTGTAGAAGACTCACCATTTGTAATTTCATGCTGTAAGTATTTACTCCACAGGTATTTTATTGCCTCGTTCATTATTATATTTTTCGTTTTCCTTTTTTATAACATGGGGAATAACGACCAATGAGGAGGAGCCGTTCTGCAGAGGCTCCAATATTACACCTAGGTTCTGTATCGAGGACTTTATCGCTACATCAGCAAGTTTATAACCACCACTACCTCCACTTCACAAAGTTGTTTTTGCCTCACCCTCTCGTATATATTTTACAGTCTTTCACCTTTTTTTTAATTTTTTATCCCGAATTACTCAATACACGAGCCCTAGACCTGGACTGTGGTGTAGCCCGCCGAGCGAGCCATAACCTCGTTGTGTACACTTACGAGTCATGAAAAAAACATCAAACATGTTTACACTAATTGCAATATCACTTTTCTCCAGTACATAAATGCAATACTAATCTTTTTCATAATAAGTCAATCTTTATCCAGAAGTTAGTGTTTAATGAATAAGCATGTAGTTTTCTAGTATAACGCCACTCAACACGGACCAAATTGCCTCTGTGGATAAAATAAAGTGTATAGTATTGTTGTCTAATTGCCAATATACATCTCGATAATTGTCCAGGTAAAAAAAAAATATTATTATGGAATATATCCTTGAGTCAACACAGATGATATTGCCCTGGGGACAGCTGTTGTTGGTGGTGGTGGTAATTTAGTTATATTGGTGTTGTCTCGATGGTGTTGATGTTGGTGTTGTTTTTTGTATTATTGTCGCTATGTCGTTGTTGTTGTTAATAATGGTGTAGTTAAACCCTTAATATATATAACTGTGTCACACTCATACAAGCTTTATAGTTGGTTGGCCAGGAACTATTGTCAACACACATTAACTGGTAACATGGAAAGAGAGAGAGAGAGAGATGTAAGCGAACAGACAGAGTGAGAATATGATGGGGGGTCAGAAGAAGGCAGGCAGACAGAGAATATACTCAGTTATGCCCGAACACCAGAGAGCCATTAACTGCACCAACCTTCATTATATATTGATATACTCTCTTATGTATCACCGTTATGAAATATATTTCATTATGTATTACCGGCATGAGAAAACCCTGTTATTTAGTTTTGACGATGTTTAGATATATACTTTGACGGTGATAGTGGTGGTGATAATATTGGTGGTGGTGGTGATGGTGGTGATGGTGACGGTGGTGATGGTGGTGGTGATGAAGTGGTGGTGGTGAATAGTGGTGGTGGTGGTGATGGTGGTGGTGGTGATGGTGACGGTGGTGATGGTGGTGGTGGTGATAGTGGTAGTGGTGATAGTGGTGGTGGTGGTGATAGTGGTGGTGGTGATGGTGGTGGTGATGGTGGTCTTAGTGGCGATGGTGATGGTGACGGTGATGGTGGTGGTGGTGGTGATGGTGATGGTGACGGTGATGGTGGTGGTGGCGATCATGACGGTGGTGATGGTGGTGGTGGTGAGAGTGGTGGTGGTGATGTGGTGGTGGTGGTGATAGCGGTGGTGGTGATAGTGGTGGTGCGATGTGGTCCGTGGTGATGGTGATTGTGGTGGTGGTGATGGTGGTGGTGGTGATGGTGGTGGTGTGGCAGTGGTGGTGGTGGTGGTGATGGTGGTGGTGGTGATGAGTGGTGGTGGTGATGGTGGTGGTGGTGTGGTGGTGGTGGTGATGGTGACGGTGGTGATGGTGGTGGTGTTGAATTGGTGGTGGTGATGGTAGTGGTGGTGATGGTGGTGATGGTGGTGGTGGTGATGGCTGAGTGGTGGTGATGGTGGTGGGTGGTGATGGTGGTGATGGTGACGGTGGTGATGGTGGAATTGGTGATGATGGTGACGGTGGTGATGGTGGTGGTGGTGATGGTGGTGGTGGTGATGGTGGTGGTGGTGTGGTGGTGGTGGTGATAATGGTGGTTGGTGATGGTCATTGGTTATTGGTGCTGGTGGTGGTGGTGGTGGTCGTGGTGATGAGTGATTGTGGTGGTGGTGATAGTGGTGGTGGTGATAGTGGTGGTGGTGATATTGGTGGTGGTGGTGAGAGTGTTGGTGGTGGTGATAGTGGTGGTGATAGTGTGGTTATTGTAGTGGTGATGGTGGTGTAATTGGTAGTAATAATGTTGGTAAATAATGGTGGTGAAATTGGTGGTGGTGGTCGTGATAGTGGTGGTGGTGGTGATAATGGTGGTGGTAGTGATGGTGATAGTGGTGGTGGTGATAGCAGTGGTGGATGTATAGTGGATGTGATAATGGGTGGTGGTGATGAGTGGTGGTGGTGGTGGTGGTGGCGTAGTGGTGGTGGTGGTGGTGGTAATACTGGTGGTGGTGATGGTGGTGGTAGTAGTCGTGGTTATGGTGGTCGTGGGGTGGTGGTGGTGGTGGTGGTGATAGTGGTGGTGATAGTGGTGTGGTGGTGGTGGTGATAGTGGTGGTGGTGGTGGTAGTGATAGTTTGGGCCAGCCACTCCTCCCACTCTCCTCAGTCAGCCCAACCCTCCTCACACTCCCTCATAGTTCAGACAGCCACTCTCCTCCCCACTCTCCCTCATAGTTCAGGCCAGCCACTCTCCTCACTCTCCCTCATAGTTCGGCCCAACCACTCCTCCTCTCCCTCCTATTCAGACCAACCTCTCCCTCACTCTCCCTCATAGTTGCCCAACCACTCTCCTCCTCTCCTCATAGTTCAGGCCACCCTCTCCCTCCTCTCCCTCATAGTTCAGGCCATCTCTCCCCCCTCTCCCTCATAGTCCAAGACAGCCTCCCTCACCTCCCTCAAGTCTGGCCAGCCACTCTCCCCACTCTCCCTCAAGTTCAGCCAACCACTCTCACTCCTCCCCTCATAGTCCAACCACTCTCCCCTCACCCTCATAGTTCCAACCAACTCTCCCTCCTCTCCCTCATAATCGGCCAACCACTCTCACCCCCCTCCTCAAGTTCAGGACAACCAACCACTCCCCTCACTCATAGTTCGGGCCAACCACCTCCCCCACTCTCCCCCAAGTTCGGACCAACCACCCCCACCTCTCCCTCAGTCCGGGCCAACCACTCCCCTCACCCTCCCCCCACTCCCTCAATTCCAGCCCAACCCACCTCCCTCACTCTCCCCAATGGCACAACCACACCACCTCCTCACCCTCAAAGTCCGGACCAAACACTCCCTCACTCTCCTCATAGTCTGGCCCAACCACCCCCTCACTCTCCTACAGTCCAGGCCAACCCCCACCTCACTCTCCCTAGTTCAGACCCAACCACTCTCCCTCCACCTCCCTCACCCCTCATAGTCCGGGCCCACACACTCCCCTCCCCCACATGAATAACTTCACAACTCCATATAACCTAATCTTTATTTTCCAATCTCCAAATTCACAATGAGAAGGATAATTTTTTTCTCATCCAGAGTGACCACAGCATTATTATATGGCATTCTTTCTCATTATAAGGCATTATTTCTCATTATATGGAATTATTTCTCATAAGGTATTATTTCTCATTATATGGCAATATTTCTCATATGGCATTATTTCTCATCATGTGGCGTTATTTATAATTATATGGCATTTTTTCTCCTTATAAACATATCTCATTAGATGGCCCTACTCATATGGCATTATTTCTCATTATATGGCATTATTTCTCATTATATGGCAATATTTCTCATTATGTGGCATTTTTCTCATATGGCAGCATTCTCATATAGCATCATTATCATATGGCATTATTCTCATTATATACATTATTTCTCATTCTATGGCAATATTTCTCATTATATGGCATTATTTCTCATTCTATGGCAATATTTCTCATTATATGGCATTATTTCTCATTATATGACATTATTTCTCATTATATGGCATTATTTCTTATTTGATGACTGAAAGTTCTTCTTCTTCTTCTTATTATTATTATTATTATAGTAGTTATTATTATTGCCATTATTATCATCATCATCACTTAACCTAACTATTCTTGTTTACCTTCACCCCTCCCCAGTCTACTTCCTCCCCTCCCCCCCTTCACTCTCCCCATTCCCTCCTTCATCCTTCCTCCCTTCTCCTCCTTCCCTTTCTCCTCCCATTCCCTCCCTCCTCCACCTCTGCTCTCTTCCTTCCTCCACCTCCCTTCCCTCACCCTATATAAGGTGAGGTAAGGTAAGGTAAGGTAAGGTAAGGTAAAATGAGTAATACTAGTTAATTAAGAAAGAATTTGTCAAGACGTCCCCCTCATACCGCAGGTGAGCAGGAATTTGCAAACTGGAATAATAGAATGAAAAAAACCAGGAATTATGGAAAAAAGAGCAAGGAAGTAAAATGTTAGAATTTGAATTGAGGGAGAGACAAATACTGGAAATGAGTGAAGAGAGTTGTGGCACAGGGTGAAGGTCTCTCTCTCTCTCTCTCTCTCTCTCTCTCTCTCTCTCTCTCTCTCTCTCTCTCTCTCTCTCTCTCACACACACACAGGAGCCCCAAAAATCAGGAATTCTTTTTAAGTTCCGACATTCGTAATTCTTCTGCCCTCGTCCACACCTTTATGACCCCTGACCCCCATCCCTGACCTTTGACCCCTATCCTTGATCCCTAACCCCACCCTGACTTGCCCCATTTCTCACCCTTGACCATTCACCCCCACCCCTGACCCCAATCCCTGACCCTTGACCTCAACCCCTGACCTCTGACCCTGTAACGTGACTCCTGGCCCTCTAACCTGATTCTTGACTTCTATCCTGACCTCTAACCGCTATAACTGACTCATGACTACTGTAACCCTGTAATCTGGCCCTGACTGACTACCGTAATGGTCCACCTCCACCGTCATGGTCCACCACCACCATCATGGTCCACCTCCACCGTCATGGTCCCTCCACCGTCATGGTCCACCTCCCTCCCTCCCTCCAGTAGAGACACATCTCCCACCTTCTCTCCCTCCAGTAGAACACATCTCCCCCTCCCTCCCAGGTGTATTAATATTCCTGGAGGCTCAAAAGACCCGCCTCTTCAACACTGATTTTTAAAGGTTTTCTGTGTGTGTGTGTGTGTGTGTGTGTGTGTGTGTGTGTGTGTGTGTGTGTGTGTGTGTGTGTGTGTGTGGTTGGTTTGGGTGCGTTAGGAGTGTGTTTGTCTTATATATGATCTCACAACCAGTTATCCTCTAATCAAATTATAACCTTCAGTTGCGTGAGAGAGTTGGAGAAACTGCTAAACAAATTGGTGGAGTAGGAAGGAAAGAGGAAGGAAGGTGGTGGAGAGTGAGAAAGGGAGAGAGAAGGAGGGAGGATGAGAAGAAAAGAGGGAGAAGGAGGAGAGGAAGAGTTTAACGGAAGGGCAGAGGAGAGGTGCGATCAATAGAAAGAGAAGGTAAAGTTGCCAAAGAGGAGGAGAAGTGGTCTCAATAAACACACTTCCTCAAGTATCAACACAATATCAGGTTACTTCCATAACGTAGCTCAGTGCCCGACCTGACCTGACCTGACCTGACCTGACCTGTTGTATACCTCCCCTCAGTCGTCATATGTCTCTCATTCCGTCTATAGTTCTTTCCCAAGCCTTACCTTTCATTAAGCGCCTTCATTCTTATTATTCCTTCTTTCAATTTCCTTCACTCTCTCCTCTCTCTCTCTCTCTCTCTCTCTCTCTCTCTCTCTCTCTCTCTCTCTCTCTCTCTCTCTCCTAATTATTCTTTTATTTCTATCTTTCTCATTATCTTACCTGTCTTATTTAAGGTAATTATTTGACCTATCTTTCCTCCACGGTCACAACAAAGACCCGGGAACTGTGTGGGGTCTTGAGAGTGTTTAAGCCATATATTGTGTGGTAAGTCTTGTTGGTGCTAGATCTTGTAAATTAGGTATCTGTAAATTTAACCCCTAAATTTGACCTTTGAATTTAGAGTAGGCAATTAACTCATGGCCTCAACACCCATTCTTTTATACACACACACACACACACACACACACACACACACACACACACACACACACACACACACAGTTAACCTATCGCCTCTAATTTCAGCCCAGGTGAATGCAATTACAGGTATATATATACATACACACACACACACAAGGGCAGACAGGCATACAGGCATAAACTATGTAATTGGGTGGTTAGGTGATTACAAAGGGCTGACCTTTGACCTGTGATCACGCTTCAACCACCTGATTACAACTGACCATGGCAGAATTTGGGACCAGATGTTATGTTTTGGGGATGAGGGACTAAATTGACCTTGTGTGACCTGACCTTATAGTTGACCTTGGTGACCTGGCCCTATA
>NW_024729416.1:0-34211 GCF_018991925.1 Homarus americanus | reverse complement strand
CATTATTATAACAACTAATGAACATTATTATAACAATCCACGACCAAGATTATATCAACAAAGACCGTTTATAATAACTAAGACCATGGTTTTAACAATTTAATTCATTGATTATAACAACCACTACCATGATTATAACAAACCACGCCCATGATTATAAAAACCACGACTATGATCATAACAACTACCACCATGATTATAGCAACCCACGCACTACGATTATAATAACCACCTACTATGAATATATAATAACTACGACTATGATTATAACAAACTACTGTCCGATGAATATAATAACTAATGACCATGATTATAAATAAACTAATGACTATGATTATAAATCAAACACGCACTATGATTAAAATAAATTACTTCCACCATGATTACAACAACTGATTAATCACAATTATAATAACCATGACCATGATTATAAACATCCACGACTATGATTATAACAACTACGACCATGATTATAAATAAACTTCACGTCCATGAATAACTAATGATCATGATTATAACAACCACGACCATAATTATAACAAATCCACGACCATGAGTATAACAAACTACGACTATGATTATAAATAAACCACGACCATGATTATAACAACGACGCACTCATGACTTCATAACCATTCTACTCATGATTATAACAAATCACCACCATGATTATAATATCCAAGACCATGTTTTATAACAAATTCATTTAATCATGATTATAACAAATCACTTAATTCATCATTATAACAACCACGACTATGAATATAAAGTAACCACGACCATCATTATAACAACCACAAACTATGATTACAACAACCACGATCATGATTATAAATAAAACACGACCATAATTATACCAAACTTCAATGACTATGATTATATTCCAAACTATGATTATATCAAACCACGACTATGATTATAACAGGCGCGACTATGATTATAAATAACCAGGACTATGATTATAATGAAATTCACGACCATGAATATACTATCAAGGATTCATTATTATAAATAACCACGACTATGATTATATCACCCATTTATCATGATTATAAATAAACTGTTAATTCATGATTATGCATAACCACGACCATGATTATAACAACTACGACTATGATCATTATCACGACCATGATTATAACAAGCACGACCATGATTATAAATAAGCACGACCATGATTATAAATAAGCACGACCATGATTATATATCACCCACGACCATGAGTATAACAACCACGATTATGATTATAACAAATCAATGACAATGATTATAACAATCCACAACTACGATTACAACAACCACTTAATCATGATTATAAATAAACCACGACCATAATTAAAAACAACCACCGACTTCATGGATTATAATTAAATCTACGACTTTATGATTATATCATTACCCAACCATGAATATAACAACCACGACCATGATTATAACAAGCACCTACCCTCATGATTATAACAACCAGACCATGATTATAACAACCAGGACTAAGGATTACAACAAAGCACGACCATTATTATATCAACCATGACTATGATTATATCACCCACGACTATTATTATAACAACTACGAACATTATTATAACAAATCAATTTAATCAAGATTATATCAATAGTATCTCTTGCGATAATAATTAATTATGTGGTTTTAACAATCACGAATCATTGATTATAACAACCACTACCATATTATAACCACGCTTCCATGATTATAAAACTACTTACTATGATCATAACAACCACGACCTCATGATTATAGCAAACTGATGACTATGAGATTATATTAACCACGACTATGAATATAACAAAATTCACTTAATCTACGATTATAAATAAATCCACGACCATGAATATAATAAATTCACGACCATGATTATAACAACCACGACTATGATTATAAATAAAACACGACTATGATTAAAACAACCACGACCATGATTATAAATAAACTACGACCTCATAATTATAATAACCACTTAATCATGATTATAACATCCACGACTATGACATAACAAACTACTTATCATGATTATAACAACTACGTCCATGATTATACCAACCACGATCATGATTATAAATAACCACTTAATTCATAATTATAAATAAACCACGACTATGAAAGTATATAACAACCACGACTATGATTATAACAACCACGACCATGATTATAACAACGACTCCACCATGATCATAACCATCGACCATGATTATAACAATTCACTACCATGATTATAATATCCAAGACCATGCTTATAATAAACTACTGATCTTATGATTATAACAACCAATGACCATCATTATAACAAACTACTTAATTATGATTATAACAACCACGACCATCATTATAACAACCACAACCATGATTATAACAACCACGATCATGATTATAACAAAACATTTAATTCATAATTATAACAACCACGACTATGAGATTATATCCCATGATTATATCAACCACGACTATGATTATAACAGGCGACCATGATTATAACAACCAGGACCATGATTATAACAACCACGACCATGAATATAAATAAATAAGGACCATTATTATAACAACCAATTTAATTATGATTATATCACCCACTACTCATGATTATAACAACCACATTCATGATTATGACAACTAATGACCATGATTATAACAACAACCACGACTATGATCAATATTATCACGGCACTATGGATTATAAATAAGCACGAATTATCATACAAGCACGACCATGATTATAACAAGCACGACCATGATTATATCACCCACGACCATGAGTATAACAACCACGATTATGATTATAATAAATCACGACCATGATTATAAATAAACTAAGACCATGATTATAACAACCACGCACTATGATATACAAATCTTGGTTCATGACAACAAACTACCTACTATGATTATATCACCTACCACCATGAGTATAATAAATCCACGATTATGATTATAAAAAACTAATAGCTATGATTATAATAACTAATTTACTATGATTATAACAATCACGACCATGATCATAACCAATTTAATCATGATTATAACAACCACGACCATGACTCATAAAGCAACTACGACTATGATTATAATAATTCAGACTATAATTATAACAATCAATATCATGGAGCTTATAACAACAACCAGGACCATGATTATAGCAACTGATTAACATGATTATAATCACTACATTCATGATTATAACAACTACTTAATCTCTGATTATAACAACCACGACCATGATTATAACAATCCACGACTATGATTATAATAACCACGACCCTCATGATTATAAATAACCACGACCATGGATTATAACAAATTGACGCCCATGATTATAACAACTACGATAATGATTATAACAACCACTTGACTATGATTATAACAACCATTTAATCTTCATGATTATAACAACCACGACTATAATTATAACAACCACGAACATGATTATAACAAATCACGACTATGATTATATTTACCCAACCACAGATTATAAATAACCACGACTATGATTATAACAAGCACGACCATGATTATACCATCCAGACCATGATTATAACAACCACGACCATGATTATAAATTAAAGAACGGACTTCATTATTATATAAATACAACCATGACTATGATTATATCAATCACTACCAATGATTATAACAACCCGACTTTGATAATAACAACCATGACTATGATTAAAACAACGACTATGATTATAACACCGACCATGATTATAACAAGCACGACCATGATTATAACCACGACCATGATTATAAAAACCATGTCCGCCAGTTATGAAAACCGACCGCCAATTATAACAACCACGATCCAGAATATAATATCCATTACCGCGTTATAACAAACACTGCCATGATTATAACAACCGACTATGATTATAACAACCACGACTATGATTAAAACAACCGACCATGATTATAACACCCGACCATGATTATAATAAGCACAACAATGATTATAACAACCACGACCACCAGTTATAACAACTTCGACCCATGATTTTAACAACCGACTAAGAGTATAACAAACACGACCACGATTATAACAAACACGACCATGATTATAACAACCAAGACCAGTTAAACACAACCACTACCGCAGTTATAACAACCACTGCCATCATTATAACAAAGGACTATGATTATAACAGCACGACTATGTTATAACAACCACGACCATGATTATAAACACCCGCCTGATCATGACTATAACAACCACGACCATGATTCTAACCACGACCACGGTTATAACAACCATGACCATGATTATGACAACCACGACCATGATTATAACAACCACGACCATGATTTTATATCCACTACCATGATTAAAACAACCACTACCATGATTATAACACCCGACTATGATTATAACAAACGAATGACATTAGGTGTGTCATAGGAGAAGCAATATTTTTTTTGAGTTTGAAAAATCGGCCCATGGTATTAATGATGTGGAATCATGTGCAGAATCATGTGATATCTTCATATTTGAAAAGTTTTCATTTTTACAGGTAAATTTTAACTTGAAATCTTATGAAAATCTCAGGCATTCCCACCTTTACCAACACCACTAAATAGCTTATTTAAAGTAAAGTAAATGTATCAGGTTAATTTATTAGGATGAAAATGATCCAGAATAGTGAAACGAATGATCTTGACACATTTATTAAATTTAATATTCCTTTAGAAAACAAAATCATCAAATACAAAAACCGGTTTTACTTCTACGACCCGGTGTTGCTGCACACCATAGAGAACATGTCTTTCTTGCTTCTGTTTCTACTCATCACCTCCCTGCTGACCACCTGAGCTCGGATGTAGCCTTCCCTCCTCTCCTGGCTGTACACGTGACTGCTGGCCTCGCTCACTTGCTGTACACAACGCTCTATACTCTGGGTGTGCGAGGGCCAGGCAGGGACATGCATGGGGTTATCCAGGAAAGCTCTGACTTGAACATTGGTGAGGCTGCAGGTAAGAGGGGGCTCACTGCCAGCCTGGATGTTATCCAGATCTATGAGATCAGTGAGGGTCTTGGCACCTAGATTGACTTCAGGAGTCTTCCTGACCCTGAAGGAATCGTCACCAACTGATTCGTCATGCCCAGATCCTCTCATAAGTCTCAGATCCAAGATCTTTTTGACTGCCACTCTTCTCTCCTCCTCATCCTTACTGCAGAGCATTGTCTGCAGAACTGCCTCGGGATGAGCATACCAGGAAGATCTCCTCACAGTCTGCTCCACAATCTGAACAACCTTCCTTGGCTGACCCCTCAGGAGCTCAAGCTGGAAGAGAACATGCCTCGGACCTTCGGAGAACGATGACTTGACCTTGGTGTTGAACCAATTTGGCAAGTAGACACTCACGATGAATTGGACAATAAGTCTCAGGTTGTGAAGCTGGTTCCCTTTCAGTTTATGATGAGCGACCCAAATTCTGCAGAACCTGAGAGCAGTTGTGAGCCACCTAGAATGTGAGACTGGACCTATCTGCAGGTAAGCAAGTCTATCAGGCATGACCCCAGTTTTGATGGCACTGCAAATCATGTAACCATAGTACTGGTCAGTACTCAGGTCGTCAATGACATTATGTGCAAGCTCAACGAGTGGAGGGCTAACTGTGATTTTTTCAAAGCTCGGATTTATTTCTAACTCGGTGGCAGAGTCCAGCATCTTGCCAAGAGGACCAGACCATCTGTTGTTGGAAAGAGTCTTGCCATCCAGCTCCTGGATCAGATGTCTGAGTGGCAACTCGTTGGTGTGGAGGTCACAAACAATCCAGACCAGCTTCCTCCCAATCTTCCGCTCTATCCACTGTATGACCCCCCCCTTGCCACCCTGTGTTCGTGTTGGTGCAGTCCCCTCCAATGGCCTGCAGGGTCTGGTCTACGTTCCTCTCTCTGAGCCAGTTCACAATGTTATCTGCCACTATCTCAGCTGGTTTCCTGATGTCATCTTTCTCTGGAGTGAAATGCCACAAATACTTCCCTCCTGGTTCACTGCAGCAGGAGTAGTGTTCCTCCTTCACCATGGCAGGGAACAACTTGTCAGAATCTCCAACTTTCATGAACACTTTAGTGTCATCCCTTCTCCCATCAAAGAACAAACAATTGATTCAATTTTCTCTTATCCCCTTATCAAACTCCTCTTCTAGGTTACTGACAAGTTCTCCTGAGCTCTCCTTACTTTGTTATGATCTATCACCAGGTGAACATCATCAGGTGTTACCAAACCACCGTCAATCCAGGCAGCTGTTGCTATCTCTGCAGTTTCTCTGAGACCAGTGTGGTGTCGCATGCTGGCCAGAGCTATGCTCGGGATATCTTTCCTATTTCGAATCTTATGCCTGGAAGGTTTGGGATGGCGTATTTTTCTGGAGTTAGGGACAAAGTCACCATTCTCTCCTGGTCAGCACTCGGATCAGCCACTTAGAAGTCATTAAACTCTGAATCAGCTTCACTCCAATCATCGGCCTTTTTTACCTCACCCTGGGCCTTCTCAAGTCTCTTTTCCTCGGCAACTCTTCTCCTCTTCTGTCTCTCTGTGGCAGCCTCCTGTCTCTTGGACTCCGGAATATCTTGGCTAGAAATCATGAGAGCCCCTATACTGCCAGTCTTCTCTCTCTGTGCTTTGACAAATGCCAGTTCGATCACAGGAATCTTCAGTTCACGCTTGCAAATACTGGAGATGTGGGCCTCGGATTTACAGTCACGATCGCATCCAAACTCAGGACAGAGAACAATTGGGCACTTGCAAGTAATTATGTCAAATAACTGGTCCAGTTGCTTGGCAAAGCTGTCCTTAACTGCAAGTTTTCCTCTCACTAATCTTCTTCTGACCTGTTATGACTGGAGGCTTGAACTGAGCGTTAGCCAGAGTGTACTGTGCCAAGACAGCTTTGGTCATATCACTGGCAATGTCTTTGTTTGTGTAAGTTCTTTGGTTCTTTTCACTGATTTGCCTGATTAAAACACCGTATCTCAAAGCATCTCTCAATGTAGGCAACTCCGACTTCAGGAGCTCTCTCCCAGAACCCAAGATAGTGACTGAGATGGCTGGATTTTTGGTTCCTCGTCCTGACACAAGCAGCCATCGCAAATATTATCAACTTATAAATGCATCAGAATCTGAAACAGAAAAAAATATTGTTAGTTGGGTTGTTAAGAATAAGTCAAGCAATGTTCACTATTTAATTGTAATGCACTAATGCAGCTGTACGTTAGATTTTCGATAAATTTCACGCTAAAATTTACCTAGCAAAAGGTTGCAAAATATTGAAACTGAAATTATTTTCTGTTTATATACACTAAAATCTACCAAAAAAGTGATGGGCCATTAGTTTTAACTGATCTTCCCTCCTATGACACACCCTAATGACTATGATTAAAACAACCACGACCATGATTATAACACCCACGACCATGATTATAACAAGCACGACCATGATTATAACAACCACGACCATGATTATAACAACCATGTCCATGATTATGAAAACCACGACCATAATTATAACAACCAAGACCATGATTATAACAACCACAACCATGATTTTAATATCCACGACCATTATTATAATAACCACGACCATGATTATAATATACATTTCCATGATTATAACAACCACTACCATGATTATAACAACCACGACTATGATTAAAACAACCACGACCATGATTATAACACCCACGACCATGATTATAACAAGCACGACCATGATTATAACAACCACGACCATGATTATAACAACTACGACCATGATTTTAACAACCACGACTAAGATTACAACAAACACAACCATAATTATAACAACCACGACTATGATTATAAAAACCACGACTTTGATCATAACAACCACGACCATGATTATAACAACCACAACCATGATTATAACACCTACGACTATGATCATAACAGCCACGACTATGATTATAACAACCACGACTATGATCATAACAACCACAACCATGATTATAACAACCACGACTATGATTATAGCAACCACGACCATGATTATAACAACCACGACTATGATTATAACAAACACGACCATAATTATAACAACCACGACCATAATTAAAACAACCGACGATGGTTATAACAACCACGACTATGATCATAACAACCGACCATGATTATAGCAACCACGACCATGATTATAACAACCGACCATGATTATATTAACCACGACCATTATAACAACCACGACCATGATTATAACAACCACGACTATGATTATAATAACCACGACCATGATTATAACAATCACGACCATGATTATAACAACTAAGACCATGATTATAACAACCACGACCATGATTATAATAACCACGACCATAATTATAACAACCAAGACCATGATTATATTAACCATGACCATGATTATAACAACTACGACCATGATTATAACAACCACGACCATGATTATAACAACCAAGACTATGATTATAACACCTTTGACTGTGATCATAACAACTACCATGATAATAACAACCACGACCATGATTATGACAACCACGACAATGATTATAAAAACCACGACTATGATTATAACACCTACGACTATGATCATGACCACTACCATGATAATAACAACCACGACCATGATTATAACAACCACGACCATGATTATAACAACCACGACTATGATTTTAACAACCACGACTATGATTATAACAACCATGACCGTGATCATAACCACGAACATGATCATAACAAACACGACCATGATTATAACAACCACGACCATGATTATAACACCCACGACCATGATTATAACAACCAAGACCATGATCATATTAAAAACGACCATGATTATAACAACTACGACCATGATTATAACAACCACGACCATGATTATAACAACCACGACTATGATTAAAACACCTACGATTGTGATCATAACCACTACCATGATATCAACCACAACCATGATGATAACAACCACGACCATGATCATAAGAACAACGACCATGATTATAGCAACCATGACCATGATTATGACAACTACGACCACGATTATAACAACCAAGACCATGATTATAGCAACCACAACCAGGATTTTAGCAACCACGACCATGATTATAACAACCACGACCAGGATTATTAAAACCACGACTATGATTGTAACAACCATGACCATGATCATAACCACGACCATGATTATGACAACCACGACCATGATTATAATAACCACAACCATGATTTTAACTACCACGACCATGATAATAACAACCACGACCATGATTATAACAACCACGACCATGATTATAACACCCACGACCATGATTATAACAACCACAACAATAATTTTAACAACCACTACCATGATTATAACAACCACGACCATGATTATAACAACCACTACCATGATTATAACAACCACTACCATGATTATAACAACCACGACTATGATTAAAACAACCACGAACATGATTATAACACCCACGACCAAGATTATAACAAGCACGACTATGATTATGACAACCAGGACCATGATTATAACAACCAAGACCATGAATATAACAACTTTAATCATGATTATAACATCCACGACCATGATTAAAATATCAACTACCATGACTTTAACAACCACCACCATGATTATAACAACCACGACTATGATTGTAACAACCACGACTATGATTAAAACAACCACGACAATGATTATAACACCCCCGACCAAGATTATAACAAGCACGACTATGATTATAATAACCACGACCATGATTATAACAACCTGGACCATGATTATAACAAACATGATCATGATTTTGACAACCACGACCATGATTTTAACACCCACGACCATGATTATGACAACCACGACCATGATTATAACAACCACTACCATGATCATAACAACCACGACCATAATTATAACAACCACGACCATGATTATAACAACCTGGGCCATGATTATAACAACCACGACCATGATTTTAACACCCACGACCATGATTATGACAACCACTACCATGATTATAACAACCACTACCATGATTATAACAACCACTACCATGATTATAACAACCACGACTATGATTATAACAACCACTACCATGATTATAACAACCACGACTATGATTATAACACCCACGACCAAGATTATAACAAGCACGACTATGATTATAACAACCACGACCATGATTATAACAACCACGACCATGATTATAACAACCACGACCATAATTATAACAACCACGACCATGATTATAACAACCTGGACCATGATTATAACAAACATGATCATGATTTTGACAACCACGACCATGATTTTAACACCCACGACCATGATTATGACAACCACTACCATGATTATAACAACCACTACCATGATTATAGCAACCATGACTATGATTAAAACAATCACGACCATGATTATAAAGACCCACGACCATGATTATAACAACCACGACTATGATTATAACAACCACGACCATAATTATAACAACCACGACCATGATTATAACAACCTGGACCATGAATATAACAACTACAATCATGATTATAACAACCACGACCATGATTATAACAACCACGACCATTATTATGACAACCACTACCATGATTATAACAACCACTACCATGATTATAACAACCACGACTATGATTTTAACAACCACGACTATGATTATAACAACCACGACCATGATTATAAAGACCCACGACCATGATTATGACAACCACGACTATGATTATAACAACCATGACTATGATTAAAACAACGACGACCATGATTATAAACACCCACGACCATGATTATAACAACAACGACTATGATTATAACAACCACGACTATGATTATAACATACACGACCATAATTATAACAACCACGACCATAATTAAAACAACCACGACGATGGTTATAACAACCACGACTATGATCATAACAACCACGACCATGATTATAGCCACGACCGCCAGTTATAACAACCACGACCATGATTATAATAACCATGACCATGATTATATCAACCACGACTATGATTATAGCAACCTCGACCATGATTATAACAACCACGACTATGATTATAACATACACGACCATAACTATAACAACCACGACCATAATTAAAACAACCATGACGATGGTTATAACAACCACGACTATGATCATAACAACCACGACCATGATTATAGCAACCACGACCATGATTATAACAACCACGACCATGAATATAACACCCACGACCATGATTATAACACCTAAGACCATGATTATATTAACCACGACCATGATTATAACAACCACGACCATGATTATTACAATCACGACCATAATTATAACACCCAAGACCATGATTATATTAACCACGACCATGATTATAACAACTACGACCATGATTATAACAACCACGACCATGATTAGAACACCCACGACCATGATTATAACAACCAAGACCATGATTATAGCAACCACAACTAGGATTTTAACAACCACGACCATGATTATAACAACCACGACCATGTTTATTAAAACCACGACTATGATTGTAATAACCATGACCATGATCATAACCACGACCATGATTATGACAACCACGACCATGATTATAATAACCACAACCATGATTTTAACTACCACGACCATGATTATAACAACCACGACCATGATTATAACAACCACGACCATGATTATAACACCCACGACCATGATTATAACAACCACAACAATGATTTTAACAACCACTACCATGATTATAACAACCACGACCATGATTATAACAACCACTACCATGATTATAACAACCACTACCATGATTATAACAACCACGACTATGATTATAACAAGCACGACCATGATTATAACAACCACGACCATGATTATAACAAACATGATCATGATTATGACAACCACGACCATGATTATAACAACCAAGACCATGAATATAACAACTACAATCATGATTATAACAACCACGACCATGATTAAAATATCAACTACCATGATTATAACAACCACTACCATGATTATAACAACCACGACTATGATTATAACAACCACGACTAGGATTAAAACAACCAAGACCATGATTATAACACCCACGACCAAGATAATAACAAGCGCGACTATGATTATAACAACCACGACCATGATTATAACAACCACGACTATGATTATAACAACCACGACTATGATAATAGCAACCACGACCATGAATATAACAACCACGTCCATGATTATAACAACCTGGCCCATGATTATAACAACCACGACCTTGATTATAACAACCACGACCATGATTATAACAACCACGACCATAATTACTAACAGCCGACCATGATTGCGCCTTCAGGACCGCTGATTATAATTGCCACGACCGCGGCTATAACACCTCGACCGCCGTTATTATAACTAAAACGCGATTACATAACAACCACGACCATGATTATAACAACTACGACCATGATTATAACAACTACGAACATGAGTATAACAACCACGACCATGATTATAACAACCACGGCTATGATTATAATACCTACGACTATGAGCATAAGCACTACCATGATAATAACAACCACGACCATGATTATAACAACCATGACCATGATCATATGAACCACGACTGTAATTATAACACCTACTACAATGATCATAACGACCACGACCATGATTATAACAACCATGACCATGATTATAACAAGCACGACCATGATTATAACAACCACAACCATGATTATAACAACTACGACCATGATTATAACAACCACGACAAAGATTATAACAAACACGACCATGATTATAACAACCACGACAATGATTATAACAACCACGACTATGATCATAACAACCACGACCATGATTATAACAACCACTACCGCCAGTTATAGCCATTAAGATTATAACAAGCGACCGCCAGTTATAACATCCACGACCATTATTATAACAACCATGACCATGATGATAACAACCGCGACTATTATTATAAAAACCACGACCATGATTATATCAACGACGACCATGATAAAAAACTAGCACGACCATGATTATAACAACTACGACCATGATTATAACAACCACGACCATGATTATAACAACCATGAACCATGATTATAACGGCACGACCATGATTGCCAGTAGCCACTACCGCCGATTATAACAGCCACTACCATGATTATAACAACCACGACTATGATTTTGACAACCACGACTATGATATAGCACGACCATGATTATAACCTTCCCGACCATGATTGCCAATAGCCACTACCGCCAGTTATAACAACCACTACCATGATTATAACAACCTCGACTATCATTATAACAACCACGACTATGATTATAACAACCACGACCATGATTATTACAACCACGACTATGATTATAACAATCACGACTATGATTATAACAACCACGACAATAATTATAACAACCACGACTATGATTATAACAACCACGAACCTGATTATAACCACCACAACGATGATTTTAACATCCACGACAATGATTATAACAACCACGACGTTGATTATAACAACCAAGAGCATGATTATAACATCCATGACCATGATTATAACAGCCACGACTGTGATTATAACAAGCACCACCATGAATATAACAACCACGACCATCATTATAGCAACCACGACCATGATTATAACAACCACGACTATGATTATAACAATAAGACCATGAATATACCAGCTACAATCATGATTATAACAACCACGACAGGTTAAATATCAACTACCGCCAGTTATAACAACCACTACCATGATTATAACAACCACGACTATGATTATAACATACGACTAGGATTAAAACAACCAAGACCGCAGTTATAACACGACCAAGATAATAACAAAGCACGACTATGATTATAATAACCACGACCATGATTATAACAACCACGACTATGATTATAACAACCCACGACTATGATATTAACCACGACCATGAATATAACAACACGTCCGCTGATTATAACAACCTGGCCGCCCAGTTACCAACAACCACGACCTTGATTATAACAACCGACCATGATTATAACAACCACGACCATAATTATAACAACCACGACCATGATTATAACAACCAGGACCATGATTATAACAACCACGACCATGACTATAACACCTACGACCATGATTATTATAACTAAAACCATGTTTATAACAACCACGACCATGATTATAACAACTACGACCATGATTATAACAACTACGAACATGAGTATAACAACCACGACCATGATTATAACAACCACGGCTATGATTATAACACCTACGACTATGAGCATAAGCACTACCATGATAATAACAACCACGACCATGATTATAACAACCATGACCATGATCATATGAACCTCGACTGTAATTATAACACCTACTACAATGATCATAACGACCATGACCATGATTATAACAACCATGACCATGATTATAACAAGCACGACCATGATTATAACAACCACAACCATGATTATAACAACTACGACCATGATTATAACAACCACGACAAAGATTATAACAAACACGACCATGATTATAACAACCACGACAATGATTATAACAACCACGACTATGATCATAACAACCACGACCATGATTATAACAACCACTACCATGATTATAACAACCACGACTAAGATTATAACAAACACGACCATGATTATAACAACCACGACAATGATTATAACAACCATGACCATGATCATAACCACGACCATGATTATGACAACCACGACCATGATTATACCAACCACAACCATGATTTTAAAAACCACGACTATGATTAAAACAACCACGACCATGATTATAACAACCACGACCATAATTATATCAAACACGACCATGATTATAACACCCACGACCACGATTATAACAAGCACGACCATGATTATGACAACCACTACCATGATTATAACAACCACTACCATGATTATAACAACCACGACTATGATTTTGACAACCACGACTATGATAATAACAACCACGACCATGATTATAACAACCCACGACCATGATTATGACAACCACTACCATGATTATAACAACCACTACCATGATTATAACAAACACGACTATGATTATAACAACCACGACTATGATTATAACAACCACGACAATAATTATAACACCCACGATCATGACTATAACAAGCACGACCATGATTATAACAACCACGACCATGATTATAACAACCATGACTATGATTATGACAACCAAAACCATGATTATAACAACCACGACCATGATTATAATATCCACTACCATGATTATAACAACCACTACCATGATTATAAAAACCACGACTTTGATTATAACAACCATGACTATAATTAAAACAACCACGACCATGATTATAACACCCACGACCATGATTATAAAAAGCACGTCCATGATTATAACAACCACGACCATGATTATAACAACCATGTCCATGATTATGAAAACCACGACCATGATTATAACAACCACGACCATGATTATAACAACCACGACCATGATTATAATATCCATTACCATGATTATAACAACCACTGCCACGATTATAACAACCACGACTATGATTATAACAACCACGACTATGATTAAAACAACCACGACCATGATTATAACACCCACGACCATAATTATAACAAGCACGACCATGATTATAACAACCACGACCATGATTATAACAACTACGACCATGATTTTAACAACCACGACTAAGATTATAACAAACACCACCATGATTATAACAAGCACGACCATGATTATAACAACCAACACCATGATCATATTAAAAACGGCCATGATTATAAGAACTACGACCATAATTATAACAACCACGACCATGATTATAACAACCACGACTATGATTATAACACCTACGATTGTGATCACAGCCACTACCATGATATCAACCACAACCATGATTGTAACAACCACGACCATGATCATAAGAACAACGACCATGATTATAGCAACCATGACCATGATTATGACAACCACGACCATGATTATAACAACCAAGACCATGATTATAGCAACCACAACGAGGATTTTAACAACCACGACCATGATTATAACAACCACGACCATGATTATTAAAACCACGACTATGATTTTAACAACCACGACTATGATTATGACAACCACGACCATGATTATAACAACCCACGACCATGATTATGACAACCACTACCATGATTATAACAACCACAACCATGATTATAACAAACACGACTATGATTATAACAACCACGACTATGATTATAACAACCACGACCATGATTATAACACCCACGATCATGACTATAACAAGCACGACCATGATTATAACAACCACGACCATGATTATAACAACCATCACCATGATTATGACAACCAAGACCATCATTATAACAACCACGACCATGATTATAATATCCACTACCATGATTATAACAACCACTACCATGATTATAACAACCACGACTTTGATTATAACAACCATGACTATGATTAAAACAACCACGACCATGATTATAACACCCACGACCACGATTATAACAAGCACGACCATGATTATAACAACCACGACCATGACTATAACAACCATGTCCAAGATTATGAAAACCACGACCATGATTATAACAACCACGACCATGATTATAATATCCATTACCATGATTATAACAACCACTGCCATGATTTTAACAACCACGACTATGATTATAACAACCACGACTATGATTAAAACAACCACGACCATGATTATAACACCCACGACCATGATTATAACAAGCACGACCATGATTATAACAACCACGACCATGATTATAACAACTACGACCATGATTTTAACAACCACGACTAAGATTATAACATACACGACCATGATTATAACAAGCACGACCATGATTATAACAACCAAGACCATGATCATATTAAAAACGGCCATGATTATAAGAACTACGACCATGATTATAACAACCACGACCATGATTATAACAACCACGACTATGATTATAACACCTACAATTGTGATCATAGCCACTACCATGATATCAACCACAACCATGATTGTAACAACCACGACCATGATCATAAGAACAACGACCATGATTATAGCAACCACAACCAGGATTTTAACAACCACGACCATGATTTTAACAACCACTACCATGATTATAACAACCACTACCATGATTATAACAAACACGACTATGACTATAACAAGCACGACCATGATTATAACAACCACGACCATGATTATAACAACCATGACCATGATTATGACAGCCAAGACCATGATTATAACAACCACAACCATGATTATAATATCCACTACCATGATTATAACAACTACTACCATGATTATAACAACCGCTACTTTGATTATAACAACCATGACTATGATTTAAACAACCACGACCATGATTATAACACCCACGACCACGATTATAACAAGCACGACCATGATTATAACAACCACGACCATGATTATAACAACCATGTCCATGATTATGAAAACCACGACCATGATTATAACAACCACGACCATGATTATAATATCCATAACCATGATTATAACAACCACTGCCATGATTATAACAACCACGACTATGATTATAACAACCACGACTATGATTAAAACAACCACGACCATGATTATAACACCCACGACCATGATTATAAAAGCACGACCATGATTATAACAACCACGACCATGATTAAAACACCCAAGACCATGATTATAACAAGCACGACCATGATTATAACAACCACGACCATGATTATAACAACTACGACTATGATCATAACAACCACGATTATGATTATAACAACCACGACCATGATTATAACAACCAGGACCATGATTATAACAACCACGACTATGATTATAACAACGACGACCATGATTATAACAAGCACGACCATGATTATAACAACCACGACTATGATTATAACAACCACGACCATGAATATAACAACTACGACTATGATTATAACAACCACGACCATGATTATAATAACCACGACCATGATTATAACAACCACGACCATGATTATAACAACCTGGCCCATGATTATAACAACCACGACCTTGATTATAACAACCACGACCATGATAATAACAACCACGACCATAATTATAACAACCACGACCATGATTATAACAACCAGGACCATGATTGGCAACAAATCCTACGACCATGACTATAACAACTACGACCATGATTATTATAACTACAACCATGATTACACCAAACTACGACCATGATTATAACAACTACGAACATGAGTATAATACCATGATTATAGCAAACACGACTATGACATACAACCACGACCCTGATTATAACAACCACGACCATGATTATAACAATCACGACCATGATTATAACAACTACGTTCATGATTATAACAACCACGACCATGATTATAACAACCAAGACCATGATTATAACAACCAGGACCATGATTATAACAAGCACGACCATGATTATCACAACTACGACCATGATTATAACAACCACGACCATGGAAAAACTAGCACGACAATGATTATAACAACTACGACCATGATTATAACACCTAAGACTATGATCATAACCACTACCATGATAATAACAACCACGACCATAATTATAACAACCCCGACTATGATCATAACGACCACGACCATGATTATAACAACCATGACCATGATTATAACAAGCACGACCATGATTATAACAACCACAACCATGATTATAACAACTAAGACCATGATTATAACAACCACGACTAAGATTATAACAAACACGACCATGATTATATCAACCACGACTATGATTATAACAACCACGACTATGATCAAAACAAACACGACCATGATTATAACAAACATGACCATGATTATGACAACCACGACCATGATTATAACAACCAAGACCATGATTATAACAACCTAGACTATGATTATAACAACCATGACCATGATTATATCCACGACCATGATTATGACAACCACGACCATTATTATACCAACCACAACAATGATTTTAAAAACCACGACTATGAATATAACAACCACGACCATGATTATAACAACCACGACAATGATTATAACAAACACGACCATTATTATAACACCCACGACCATGATTATAACAAGCACGACCATGATTATGACAACCACTACCATGATTATAACAACCACTACCATGATAATAACAACTACGACTATGATTTTAACAACCACGACTATGATTAGAACAACCACGACCATGATTATAACAATCCACGACCATGATTATGACAACCACTACCATGATTATAACAACCACTACCATGATTATAACAAACACGACTATAATTATAACAACCACGACTATGATTATAACAACCACGACCATGATTATGAGAACCCCTACCATGATTATAACAACCACTACCATGATTATAACAACCACGACTATGATTTTAACAACCACGACTATGATTATAACAACCACGACCATGATTATGACAACCCACGACCATGATTATGACAACCACTACCATGATTATAACAACCACGACCATGATTATAACAACCACGACCATGATTATAACAACCATGACCATGATTATGACAACCAAGACCATGATTATAACAACCACGACCATGATTATAATATCCACTACCATGATTATAACACCCACGACCATGATTATAACAAGCACGACCATGATTATAACAACCATGTCCATGATTATGAAAACCAGGACCATGATTATAACAACCACTACCATGATTATAACAAACACGACTATGATTATAACAACCACGACTATGATTATAACAACCACGACCATGATTATAACACCCACGATCAAGACTATAACAAGCACGACCATGATTATAACAACCATGACCATGATTATGACAACCAAGGCCATGATTATAACAACCACGACCATGATTATATTATCCACTACCATGATTATAACAACCACTACCATGATTATAACAACCAAGAACTTTGATTATAACAACCATAACTATGATTAAAACAACCACGACCATGATTATAACACCCACGACCATGATTATAGCAAGCACGACCATGATTATAACAACCACGACCATGATTATAACAACCATGTCCATGATTATGAAAACCACGAGCATGATTATAACAACCACGACCATGATTATAATATCCATTACCATGATTATAACAACCACTACCATGATTATAACAACCACGACTATGATTATAACAATCACGACTATGATTAAAACAACCACGACCATGATTGTAACACCTACGACCATGATTATAACAAACACGACCATGATTATAACAACCACGACCATGATTATAACAACTACGGCCATGATTTTAACAACCACGACTAAGATTATAACAACTACTACCATGATTATAACAACCACGACCATGATTATGAAAACCACGAGCATGATTATAACAACCACGACCATGATTATAATATCCATTACCATGATTATAACAACCACTACCATGATTATAACAACCACGACTATGATTATAAATAATCACGACTATGATTAAAACAACCACGACCATGATTGTAACACCCACGACCATGATTATAACAACACGACCGCGATTATAACAACCACGACCATGATTATAACAACTACGGCCATGATTTTAACAACCACGACTAAGATTATAACAACTACGACCATGATTATAACAACCACGACCATGATTATAACAACTACGGCCATGATTTTAACAACCACGACCATGATTATAACAACCATGTCCATGATTATGAAAACCACGAGCATGATAATAACAACCACGACCATGATTATAATATCCATTACCATGATTATAACAACCACTACCATGATTATAACAACAACAACTATGATTATAACAACCACGACTATGATTAAAACAACCACGACCATGATTATAACACCAACGACCATGATTATAACAAGCACGACCATGATTATAACAACCACGACCATGATTATAACAACTACGACCATGATCATAACAACCACGACTATGATTATACAACACGACCATGATTATAACAACCAGACCATGATTATAACAACCACGACTATGATTATAACAACCACGACCATGATTATAACAACAAACCATGATTATAACAACCACGACTATGATTATAACAACCACGACCATGAAATAACAACCACGACCATGAATATAACAACCACGACCAAGGATTATAACAACCACGACCATGATTATAACAACCACGACCATGATTTTAAACAACCTGGCCCTATGATTATAACAACCACGACCTTGATTATAACAACCACGACCATGATTATAACAACCACGACCATAATTATAACAACCACGACCATGATTATAACAACCACGACCATGATTATAAAAACCACGACCATGACTATAACAACTACGACCATGATTATTATAACTACAACCATGATTATAACAACCACGACCATGATTATAACAACTACGAACATGAGTATAACAACCACGACCATGATTATAGCAAACACGACCATGATTACTACAACCACGACCCTGATTATAACAACCACGACCATGATTATAACAATCACGACCATGATTATAACAACTACGTTCATGATTATAACAACCACGACCATGATTATAACAACCAAGACCATGATTATAACAACCAGGACCATGATTATAACAAGCACGACCATGATTATCACAACTACGACCATGATTATAACAACCACGACCATGGAAAAACTAGCACGACAATGATTATAACAACTACGACCATGATTATAACACCTAAGACTATGATCATAACCACTACCATGATAATAACAACCACGACCATAATTATAACAACCACGACCATGATCATAAGAACCACGACTGTAATTATAACACCTACGACAATGATCATAACGACCACGACCATGATTATAACAACCATGACCATCATTATAACAAGCACGACCATGATTATAACAACCACAACCATGATTATAACAACTAAGACCATGATTATAACAACCACGACTAAGATTATAACAAACACGACCATGATTATATCAACCACGACTATGATTATAACAACCACGACTATGATCAAAACAAACACGACCATGATTATAACAAACATGACCATGATTATGACAACCACGACCATGATTATAACAACCAAGACCATGATTATAACAACCTAGACTATGATTATAACAACCATGACCATGATTATATCCACGACCATGATTATGACAACCACGACCATTATTATACCAACCACAACCATGATTTGTAAAACCACGACTATGATTATAACAACCACGACCATGATTATAACAACCACGACAATGATTATAACAAACACGACCATTATTATAACACCCACGACCATGATTATAACAAGCACGACCATGATTATGACAACCACTACCATGATTATAACAACCACTACCATGATAATAACAACTACGACTATGATTTTAACAACCACGACTATGATTAGAACAACCACGACCATGATTATAACAATCCACGACCATGATTATGACAACCACTACCATGATTATAACAACCACTACCATGATTATAACAAACACGACTATAATTATAACAACCACGACTATGATTATAACAACCACGACCATGATTATGAGAACCCCTACCATGATTATAACAACCACTACCATGATTATAACAACCACGACTATGATTTTAACAACCACGACTATGATTATAACAACCACGACCATGATTATGACAACCCACGACCATGATTATGACAACCACTACCATGATTATAACAACCACGACCATGATTATAACAACCACGACCATGATTATAACAACCATGACCATGATTATGACAACCAAGACCATGATTATAACAACCACGACCATGATTATAACAACCACGACTATGATTATAACACCTACAATTGTGATCATAGCCACTACCATGATATCAACCACAACCATGATTATAACAACTACGACCATGATTATAACACCTAAGACTATGATCATAACCACTACCATGATAATAACAACCACGACCATAATTATAACAACCACGACCATGATCATAAGAACCACGACTGTAATTATAACACCTACGACAATGATCATAACGACCACGACCATGATTATAACAACCATGACCATGATTATAACAAGCACGACCATGATTATAACAACCACAACCATGATTATAACAACTAAGACCATGATTATAACAACCACGACTAAGATTATAACAAACACGACCATGATTATATCAACCACGACTAAGATTATAACAACCACGACTATGATCAAAACAAACACGACCATGATTATAACAAACATGACCATGATTATGACAACCACGACCATGATTATAACAACCAAGACCATGATTATAACACCCATGACCATGATTATAACCACGACCATGATTATGACAACCACGACCATGATTGTAACAACGCACGACCATGATTATGACAACCACTACCATGATTATAACAACCGCTACCATGATTATAACAAACACGACTATGATTATAACAACCACGACCATGATTATAACAACCACGACAATAATTATAACACCCACGATCATGACTATAACAAGCACGACCATGATTATAACAACCACGACCATGAATATAACAACCATGACTATGATTATGACAACCAAGACCATGATTATAACAACCACGACCATGAATATAATAGCCACTACCATGATTATAACAACCACTACCATGATTATAACAACCACGACTATGATTATAACAACCATGACTATGATTAAAACAACCACGACCATGATTATAACACCCACGACCATGATTATAACAAGCACGACCATGATTATAACAACCACGACCATGATTATAACAACCATGTCCATGATTATGAAAACCACGACCATGATTATTACAACCACGACCATGATTATAACAACCACGACCATGATTATAATATCCGTTACCATGATTATAACAACCACTGCCATGATTATAACAACCACGACTATGATTATAACAACCACAACTATGATTAAAACAACCACGACCATGATTATAACACCCACGACCATGATTATAACAAGCACGACCATGATTATAACAACCACGACCATGATTATAACAACTACGACCATGATTTTAACAACCACGACTAAGATTATAACATACACGACCATGATTATAACAAGCACGACCATGATTATAACAACCAAGACCATGATCATATTAAAAACGGCCATGATTATAAGAACTACGACCATGATTATAACAACCACGACCATGATTATAACAACCACGACTATGATTATAACACCTACAATTGTGATCATAGCCACTACCATGATATCAACCACAACCATGATTGTAACAACCACGACCATGATCATAAGAACAACGACCATGATTATAGCAACCACAACCAGGATTTTAACAACCACGACCATGATTTTAACAACCACGACCATGATTATTAAATCCACTACTATGATTTTAACAACCACAACTATGATTATAACAACCACGACCATGATTATAACAACCCACGACCATGATTATGACAACCACTACCATGATTATAACAACCACTACCATGATTATAACAAACACGACTATGACTATAACAAGCACGACCATGATTATAACAACCACGACCATGATTATAACAACCATGACCATGATTATGACAGCCAAGACCATGATTATAACAACCACAACCATGATTATAATATCCACTACCATGATTATAACAACTACTACCATGATTATAACAACCGCTACTTTGATTATAACAACCATGACTATGATTTAAACAACCACGACCATGATTATAACACCCACGACCACGATTATAACAAGCACGACCATGATTATAACAACCACGACCATGATTATAACAACCATGTCCATGATTATGAAAACCACGACCATGATTATAACAACCACGACCATGATTATAATATCCATAACCATGATTATAACAACCACTGCCATGATTATAACAACCACGACTATGATTATAACAACCACGACTATGATTAAAACAACCACGACCATGATTATAACACCCACGACCATGATTATAAAAGCACGACCATGATTATAACAACCACGACCATGATTATAACACCCACGACCATGATTATAATATCCATAACCATGATTATAACAACCACTGCCATGATTATAACAACTACGACTATGATCATAACTACCACGATTATGATTATAACAACCACGACCATGATTATAACAACCAGGACCATGATTATAACAACCACGACTATGATTATAACAACGACGACCATGATTATAACAAGCACGACCATGATTATAACAACCACGACTATGATTATAACAACCACGACCATGAATATAACAACTACGACTATGATTATAACAACCACGACCATGATTATAATAACCACGACCATGATTATAACAACCACGACCATGATTATAACAACCTGGCCCATGATTATAACAACCACGACCTTGATTATAACAACCACGACCATGATAATAACAACCACGACCATAATTATAACAACCACGACCATGATTATAACAACCAGGACCATGATTATAACAACCACGACCATGACTATAACAACTACGACCATGATTATTATAACTACAACCATGATTATAACAACCACGACCATGATTATAACAACTACGAACATGAGTATAACAACCACGACCATGATTATAGCAAACACGACCATGATTACTACAACCACGACCCTGATTATAACAACCACGACCATGATTATAACAATCACGACCATGATTATAACAACTACGTCCATGATTATAACAACCACGACCATGATTATAACAACCAAGACCATGATTATAACAACCAGGACCATGATTATAACAAGCACGACCATGATTATCACAACTACGACCATTATTATAACAACCACGACCATGGAAAAACTAGCACGACAATGATTATAACAACTACGACCATGATTATAACACCTAAGACTATGATCATAACCACTACCATGATAATAACAACCACGACCATAATTATAACAACCACGACCATGATCATAAGAACCACGACTGTAATTATAACACCTACGACAATGATCATAACGACCACGACCATGATTATAACAACCATGACCATCATTATAACAAGCACGACCATGATTATAACAACCACAACCATGATTATAACAACTAAGACCATGATTATAACAACCACGACTAAGATTATAACAAACACGACCATGATTATATCAACCACGACTATGATTATAACAACCACGACTATGATCAAAACAAACACGACCATGATTATAACAAACATGACCATGATTATGACAACCACGACCATGATTATAACAACCAAGACCATGATTATAACAACCTAGACTATGATTATAACAACCATGACCATGATTATATCCACGACCATGATTATGACAACCACGACCATTATTATACCAACCACAACCATGATTTTAAAAACCACGACTATGATTATAACAAACACGACCATGATTATAACAACCACGACAATGATTATAACAAACACGACCATTATTATAACACCCACGACCATGATTATAACAAGCACGACCATGATTATGACAACCACTACCATGATTATAACAACCACTACCATGATAATAACAACTACGACTATGATTTTAACAACCACGACTATGATTAGAACAACCACGACCATGATTATAACAATCCACGACCATGATTATGACAACCACTACCATGATTATAACAACCACTACCATGATTATAACAAACACGACTATAATTATAACAACCACGACTATGATTATAACAACCACGACCATGATTATGAGAACCCCTACCATGATTATAACAACCACTACCATGATTATAACAACCACGACTATGATTTTAACAACCACGACTATGATTATAACAACCACGACCATGATTATGACAACCCACGACCATGATTATGACAACCACTACCATGATTATAACAACCACGACCATGATTATAACAACCACGACCATGATTATAACAACCATGACCATGATTATGACAACCAAGACCATGATTATAACAACCACGACCATGATTATAATATCCACTACCATGATTATAACACCCACGACCATGATTATAACAAGCACGACCATGATTATAACAACCATGTCCATGATTATGAAAACCAGGACCATGATTATAACAACCACTACCATGATTATAACAAACACGACTATGATTATAACAACCACGACTATGATTATAACAACCACGACCATGATTATAACACCCACGATCAAGACTATAACAAGCACGACCATGATTATAACAACCATGACCATGATTATGACAACCAAGGCCATGATTATAACAACCACGACCATGATTATATTATCCACTACCATGATTATAACAACCACTACCATGATTATAACAACCAAGAACTTTGATTATAACAACCATAACTATGATTAAAACAACCACGACCATGATTATAACACCCACGACCATGATTATAGCAAGCACGACCATGATTATAACAACCACGACCATGATTATAACAACCATGTCCATGATTATGAAAACCACGAGCATGATTATAACAACCACGACCATGATTATAATATCCATTACCATGATTATAACAACCACTACCATGATTATAACAACCACGACTATGATTATAACAATCACGACTATGATTAAAACAACCACGACCATGATTGTAACACCTACGACCATGATTATAACAAACACGACCATGATTATAACAACCACGACCATGATTATAACAACTACGGCCATGATTTTAACAACCACGACTAAGATTATAACAACTACTACCATGATTATAACAACCACGACCATGATTATGAAAACCACGAGCATGATTATAACAACCACGACCATGATTATAATATCCATTACCATGATTATAACAACCACTACCATGATTATAACAACCACAACTATGATTATAACAATCACGACTATGATTAAAACAACCACGACCATGATTGTAACACCCACGACCATGATTATAACAAACACGACCATGATTATAACAACCACGACCATGATTATAACAACCATGACCATGATTATGAAAACCACGAGCATGATTATAACAACCACGACTATGATTATAATATTCATTACCATGATTATAACAACCACTACCATGATTATAACAACCACGACTATGATTATAACAATCACGTCTATGATTAAAACAACCACGACCATGATTGTAACACCCACGACCATGATTATAACAAACACGACCATGATTATAACAACCACGACCATGATTATAACAACTACGGCCATGATTTTAACAACCACGACTAAGATTATAACAACTACGACCATGATTATAACAACCACGACCATGATTATAACAACCACGACCATGATTATAACAACCACGACCATGATTATAACAAACACGACCATTATTATAACACCCACCACCATGATTGTAACAAGCACGACCATGATTATGACAACCACTACCATGATTATAACAACCACTACCATGATAATAACAACTACGACTATGATTTTAACAACCACGACTATGATTAGAACAACCACGACTATGATTATAACAATCCACGACCATGATTTTGACAACCACTACCATGATTATAACAACCACTACCATGATTATAACAAACACGACTATGATTATAACAACCACGACTATGATTTTAACAACCACGACTATGATTATAACAACCACGACCATGATTATGACAACCCACGACCATGATTATGACAACCACTACCATGATTATAACAACACCGACCATGATTATAACAACCACGACCATGATTATAACAACCATGACCATGATTATGACAACCAAGACCATGATTATAACAACCACGACCATGATTATAATATCCACTACCATGATTATAACACCCACGACCATGATTATAACAAGCACGACCATGATTATAACAACCACGACCATGATTATAACAACCACGACCATGAATATAACAACCATGTCCATGATTATGAAAACCACGACCATGATTATAACAACCACTACCATGATTATAACAAACACGACTACGATTATAACAACCACGACTATGATTATAACAACCACGACCATGATTATAACACCCACGATCAAGACTATAACAAGCACGACCATGATTATAACAACCATGACCATGATTATGACAACCAAGACCATGATTATATCAACCACGAACATGATTATAACAACCACGACCATGATTATAGTAAGCACGACCATGATTATAACAACCACGACCATGATTATAACAACCATGCCCATGATTATGAAAACCACGAGCATGATCATAACAACAACGACCATGATTATAATATCCATTACCATGATTATAACAACCACTACCATGATTATAACAACCACGACTATGATTATAACAATCACGACTATGATTAAAACAACCACGACCATGATTATAACACCCACGACCATGATTATAACAAACACGACCATGAATATAACAACCACGACCATGATTATAACAACTACGGCCATGATTTTAACAACCACGACTAAGATTATAACAAACACGACTATGATTATAACAACCACGACTATGATTATAACACCTACGACTATGATCATAACAACCACAACTATGATTATAACAACCACGACCATGATTATAACAACCACGACCATGATTATAACAACCTGGCCCATGATTATAACAACCACGATCTTGATTATAACAACAACGACCATGATTATAACAACCACGACCATAATTATAACAACCACGACCATGATTATAACAACCAGGCCCATGATTATAACAACCACGACCATGACTATAACAACTACGACCATGAATATTATAACTACAACCATGATTATAACAACCACGACCATGATTATAACAACTACGACCATGATTATAACAACTAGGAACATGATTATAACAACCACGACCATGATTATAAAAACCACGACCATGACTTTAACAACTACGACCATGATTATTACAACCACGACCATAATTATAACAACCACGACCATGATTATAATAACCAGGCCCATGATTATAACAACCACGACCATGACTATAACAACTACGACCATGATTATTATAACTACAACCATGATTATAACAACCACGACCATGATTATAACAACTACGACCATGATTATAACAACTAGGAACATGATTATAACAACCACGACCATGATTATAACAATCACGACCATGATTATAACAACTACGACCATGATTATAACAACCACGACCATGATTATAACAACCAAGACCATGATTATAACAACCAGGACCATGATTATAACAACCACGACCATGGAAAAACTAGCACGACAATGATTATAACAACCACGACCATGATTATAACACCTACGACCATGATTATAACAACCACTACCATGATTATAACAACCACGACTATGATTATAACAATCACGACTATGATTAAAACAACCACGACCATGATTATAACACCCACGACCATGATTATAACAATCACGACCATGATTATAACAACTACGACCATAATTATAACATCCACGACCATGATTATAACAATCACGACCATGATTATAACAACCACGACCATGATTATAACAACCACGACCATGATTATAACAATCACGACCATGATTATAACAACTACGACCATGATTATAACAACCACGACCATGATTATAACAACCACGACCATGATTATAACAATCACGACCATGATTATAACAACTACGACCATGATTATAACAACCACGACCATGATTATAACACCTAAGACTATGATCATAACCACTACCATGATAATAACAACCACGACCATGATTATAACAACCACGACCATGATCATAAGAACCACGACTGTAATTATAACACCTACTACAATAATCATAACGACCACGACCATGATTATAATAACCATGACCATAATTATAACAAGCACGACCATGATTATAACAACCACAACCATGATTATAACAACTAAGACCATGATTATAACAACCACGACTAAGAATATAACAAACACGACCATGATTATAACAACCACGACTATGATTATAACAACCACGACTATGATCATAACAACCGCGACCATGATCATAACAACCATGACCATGATTATGACAAACCACGACCATGATTATAACAAACAAGATACATGATTATAACAACCACGACTATGATTATAACAACCATGACCATGATCATAACCACGACCATGATTATGACAACCACGACCATGATTATACCAACCACAACCATGATTTTAAAAACCACGACTATGATTATAACAACCACGACCATGATTATAACCACGACCCAAACACGACCATGATTATAACACCCACGACCATGATTATAACAAGCACGACCATGATTATGACAACCACTACCATGATTATAACAACCACTACCATGATTATAACAACCACGACTATGATTTTAACAACCACGACTATGATTATAACAACCACGACCATGATTATAACAACCCACGACCATGATTATGACAACCACTACCATGATTATAACAACCACTACCATGATTATAACAAACACTACTATGATTATAACAACCACGACTATGATTATAACAATCACGACCATGATTATAACATCCACGATCATGACTATAACAAGCACGACCATGATTATATCAACCACGACCATGATTATAACAACCATGACCATGATTATGACAACCAAGACCATGATTATAACAACCATGACCATGATTATAATATCCACTACCATGATTATAACACCCACGACCATGATTATAACAAGCACGACCATGATTATAACAACCACGACCATGATTATAACAACCACGACCATGATTATAACAACCATGTCCATGATTATTCAAACCACGACCATGATTATAACAACCACTACCATGATTATAACAAACACGACTATGATTATAACAACCACGACTAAGATTATAACAACCACGATCATGATTATAACACCCACGATCATGACTATAACAAGCACGACCATGATTATAACAACCATGACCATGATTATGACAACCAAGACCATGATTATAACAACTACGACCATGATTATAACAACCACGACTAAGATTATAACAAACACAACCATGATTATAACATTATAAAGTTTTAAATTGGATAAAATCATGGCTCACCGATAGAACGCAGAGGGTCAGCGTAGATGGTGTTAAATCTGAGTGGGGCCGTGTAACCAGTGGGGTTCCCCAGGGGATCAGTACTAGGCCCACTCTTGTTCATAATCTACATAAACGATTTAGATACTGGGATCAGCAGTGACATAAGCAAGTTTGCGGATGACACCAAAATAGGGCGGCAAATTAATTCAGGGCAGGATGCAAATGCATTACAGGAGGATCTAAATAAACTGCAGGGGTGGTCTGAAAAATGGCAAATGAAATTCAACACCAGCAAGTGCATCGTACTTAATATTGGAAGAACAAATACTTATAATGTATACAGCCTTAACAACATCAACCTAGAGAAGTCGACTTGTGAAAGAGACCTAGGGGTACTTGTAAGCCAGGACCTACGGCCTAGAAAACAGTGCGTTAATGTTCGAAATAAGGCAAACAGAGTATTGGGTTTTATATCTAGAAGTGTAAGTAACAAGAGTGCAGAGGTCTTATTGCAACTATATCTTGCACTAGTTAGGCCGCACCTTGATTATGCGGTTCAGTTCTGGTGCCCCTATTATAGAATGGATATAAATTCACTAGAGTCGGTGCAGCGAAGAATGACAAAAATGATTCCGGGACTTAGAAACCTTCCATATCAGGATAGGTTAAAAAAACTTAACTTGCATTCCCTAGAAAGACGAAGAGTGCGGGGAGATATGATAGAAGTATTTAAGTGGGTGAAAGGAATCAATAAAGGGGATATAGATAAAGTTCTTATAATATCCGAGCAGGATAGGACTCGGAGCAACGGATTCAAGTTAGATAAGTTTTGGTTTAGGATGGAGATAGGAAGAAACTGGTTCACAAATAGGGTGGTGGACGAGTGGAACAAGCTTAGCAACTTTGTAGTAAGTGCGGGAACTCTGGAAAGTTTTAAAAGGAGGCTAGATAGATTCATGGATGATAGAGAGTGGTAGTAACTCTCGACAGGAGCTGCCATGCACAGGCCAACCGGCCTTTTGCAGACTCCTTATTTTCTTATGTTCTTATGTTCTTATGTTCTTATGTTCTTATGACAACCACGACCATGATTATAACAACCAAGACCATGATTATAACAACCAAGACCATGATTATAACAACCACGACTATGATTATAACAACCACGACTATTATTATAACAACCACGACTATGAGTATAACAACCACGACCCAGATTATAACAACCACGACTATGATTATAACAGGTGTACACCATGCTGTGGTAACCTACGAATAACCAAAGCTCTCTGGGCTAAAAAAAAAATCTACAAATTCGAATTATTGGAACGTGGAGTTTCTAAATGGTACTCGTACGCCTGCCCGATGACCACTATTCCTTGTAGACTACTATGCGAAACCAAAAAGAAAAACACAATTGGATACGATATTTGCAAATCTGAAAAGAAAAATATTTTTTAGATATCCTCCATATAAAGACAGCTTGAAAATTTTAGTGTTCTTTTTAAAAAAATTCCATGTTTGTTTAGGAACATCCATCGGCCTTTACTTGCCTCATCGCGGTTGTATCCTCCATTCTCTGCCATCTCTTGAGTAAGCGTCTAATCCAAATAATTTATGTGTGAAATGTGCAAATCAAATTAGCTAAAAAAAGTCGTAAATGTGACTGACTGAAGAGTGGGTGAGAACTGCTCAATGGATATAATGAACCAATCCCATATAGAAATAATTTCATTAATTTTCGTAATAGGCACCAATTAATAACTATTACCCTTACAAGCAAATTGACTGTTCCAATACTTAATACTTAGTATTCAATTTATTTGTTGCAAATACAACATACACACCTGGTAACCAGTGTGAGTTGTTCCCAGGCATGTGCTGCATTTTATTGTATCGGCAGCACAATTTGTGCTAATAAAAATAAATTCAGTGACATAAATTCATATTTCTATTTTTTCAATTTGATGACTCAATGTGTGCGAATTGCTTTTGCTTTGGCGCTTGTTTGAATTGGTAATAATTCCTTTGCCGTTGACACTGGTGAGAATCAAATTATTGAATATGAGCGTATGTCCCATGATTCAACAAATAATAATGTGTTCCAAAATAAATT
>NW_024729415.1:0-14161 GCF_018991925.1 Homarus americanus | reverse complement strand
TAGTTACGTATTGTTATCGACGACGACCTGCTGACGTTTGGCCATAGGTCACGATCCTGATGTATGGGCTATGGGCCAAAGAAATATAAATAACAACATAATAACCTAACCTGACATGAAGGCTCCTGACTGAAAGGTTCATGGGTATTAGGGAGATTATAATTTATAGTAAAGAATTTGTTTATCCATGGCCCAAACATCCACCCTACATACAACTCGTGGCCCAAACATCCAACCTGCATACAGCTCGTGGCCCAAACATCCACCCTACATACAGCTCAGGCCCAAACGTCCACCCTACATACAGCTGGTGGCCCAAACATCCACCCTACATACAGCTGGTGGCCCAAACATCCACCCTACATACAGCTGGTGGCCCAAACATCCACCCTACATACTGCTTCGTGGCCCAAACATCCACCCTACATACAGCTGGTGGCCCAAACATCCACCCTACATGCAGCTCGTGGCCCAAACATCCACCCCACATACAGCCAGCTCCAAACATCCACCCTACAGCTCGTGGCCCAAACATCCACCCTACATACAGCTCAGTGCCCAAACATCCACCCTACATACAGCTCTGTGGCCCAAACATCCACCCTACATACAGCTTCGTGGCCCAAACATCCACCCTACATACAGCCTGTGGCTCAAACATCCACCCTACATACAGCTCGTGGCTCAAATGTCTGAATACTATTCTGGCGTGAGTGTCTATGCCATACAGTAAACTAGATAAAGGATTATGAGACAAATATTATTCTACTTAATACGTTCATGACCACTGCTTGAAATACTGAGTATAACTTATATTTGTTCATCATAAATGTCTCATCGAAATGATAGGACACGCAATTATTATTTTCTCTAAATTCTGCAGAGTTGGGTGGTGGAAGCAGGGAGGGTGGGGAGTTGAAGGTTCACCCTCGTTCACAACATGGAAGCAACTTTATTATTTAAAACCTAAAGCAACAGCTATATCGTTTTGTATCATAAATTGTACGTTTGTTTACAACTGCTACTACTACTACTACTACTATTTTGTTACCCATTTAACCTCACTGTTTAGCACAACTGAACTATGTGGTTTGCTGATTCTATATCGGACAGCTGCTAACTCAACTATTTTTGTTCACGTCAAGTTTGTATTGCAATAAAATGTGGTGCCCAATTCCTGATTGTTTTGATTGGTAATAACCCTTCATTATGATGTCTTTTTATGTACAGTATTATATTCTGGCTATCACCAGACGATTTTGTTCAGCTGGGAAGTTCCATCTCGTAGTCAAGGGTAAAACAAAACTTCGCTGCTTCTACAAGATATAGATTCAATCATTGGTTTGGAAAAGAGTAGTGGGAGTGGGAACAAGTTACCAAATATCATTAACTCGAATACGCTGGATAGCTTCAAATATACGTTGGATGGAGAAATGAGCAATAGGTGTTTAGTGTAAATGGAACTGCCCAGTATGGGCAAAAGGCCCGCTGCAGTTTCCTTTATTCTTCTGTTCTTATGTTCTTATGTTCTTGGAAGCATGCCTCGATTCAGCCCATCCAGAAGAAGGGTGGCCATTCCAATCCTTCTAACTATCGCCCCATTGCCCTAACTTCATCTCTCTCAATATTTTCGAACTATCTTAAACTCTCATTTTCTCCGTCACCTTGAACGCCTTTCTTTGTCGGATCACCAGTGTGGCTTTCGCCAAGGAGATCTACTGATCTGCTCTCCTACTGCACCCATCTTTGGTCATCCTCTTTTAGGGATTATGGGGAACTTTCGTCGTGGCCCCGACATCTCCAAAGCATTTGACAGGGTATGGCACAAGTCTTTGCTTTCTAAACTTCCTCTTATGGTTTCTCTCCAGCTTTGTTCTCTAATTTCTAGCTTCCTTGAGAACCGATCCATGGCAGTTGTAGTAGAGGGATCGATCTCTAGCTCCTTCTCTACCAATTGTAGTGTCCCACAAGGTTCTGTTCTTTCACCTACTTATTACTTCTTTTATCAATTATATACTTCACAATACGATTAATTATTACGATTTTACTCTGATGATTCTACTCTTTCACTCTTCTTCACATTTTTCCCTTCACCTTAATTCTCAAACTAGATCTGCTTCTAGAGCTGATATCATTACATCTATGAATGCGGATTTCTGCAGCATCTCCGAATGGGGAGGTAGAAACTGGTTAAATTCAATAGTAATAAAACACAGTATTTTCCAATCATACTTTCCAAATTATATGATCTCCTACCGATTACATTTCAGGACGCTATCATTCTGCCAAATTTAAAATAGATACGCTGGGCCTCACCATTTCTCTAATATGTCATGAAAGCCACACATCCACAACATTAAAGCTGCCTCCCGAAAAGATGGGAATGCTGTACAGATGCCGTAGCTATTTCACCCCTGAGCAGTTGCTTCAAGTATATAAGGGATTCATTCGTCTTAACTTGGATTACTGCTCTCATATCTTGGGTGGTTTTCTTCTGTCCAACTGTTAGATAGGGTGGAATTAAAGGCATTTCGTCTTCTTAACTCTCCTCCTTTAGTTGACAATCTTTCTTCCTCTTCGCCACAATGTTGCTTCACTTTTTTTACTGCCAGCAAGGCCGTGGGCTCGTAACACTCTTCCTGCCCGCGGTGCCCACCATTTCTCTATGGATGTCGGTCAAACTATAATAACCAGTAATAGTACACCGCACCAAAAAGTATCGGCAGGGCGAGATCGACGAGTTCCGAAACGATACGTATACACTATGATATGTTGGGAAGGTTGGTAAGTGTATCCTCATACCCCCCGCCCACCTCCACTAGGTGTTGCCATATGGCTGACAATCAGTGTGTTTTGTTTTCGATTGTTGCTTTGTGTAGACTGAATGATGAGCGAGGGTTCGGTTTCTGGGAACGTGGGTATAAAACAGAGGCAATATGAAGCAGTAGAGATCTACACATGCCAGACGACATGGAAACCTCAGAGGGAAACACTAGAGCTATCATTGCCCTTCATAACGAAGGGTTCAGCATCACAGATATTAGCCGGCGATTGGTGTCCACAGGAACACCGCTGCACGATGGATTCGGCGATACCTCGAAACTGGTGCTACAGACGACAGGTCTCGAGCGGCGTCCACGCTGCACCACCCTCAGGACGACCAGGTTGAGTGGTTTATTTGGTAGCATAAATTAATGTGGCAATATAAACAAGTATCACAAATAATTTTGTTAACAGGGAGCCCTCATATTTCATACTGTCTATTTATCACTTCCCGACCTTATTTATAACGGTTTGTTTCACTTGACCAGGCCATAGTAGCAGGATTACAGGGCTGCCAAGACGGCTGGAACAACTCGCCTTTCCCAATACCTATCGTCACTGGTCTCAAATTGTTCACACTACAGTATGCACCGGTACTTTTTTGCGAGTGTACATCCTTCTTCCTTACACAGCCAAACTGTGGAATGCTTTGTTTCTTCTGTGTTTCCATACTCATACAATCTGTCTCACTATAAAAACTTTTTTTCCGGCATCTTCGTGGTGTAGATTAATATAATAATTTTTCTTTTCTATTTTAATTTTTTTAATCAATTCTCCCCCCAGGCCCGTTGTGGGTCGATGACATGTGCCAGGGTGTTATTCTCCATAAAAAAGCCTAGTATTATAGTTTTAATTGTATTATATTCTAATTGAATTATTATAATTATTACAATGATTAAGATAATTCTTGCATTGTACCAATGTTATAACAATGTTACAAATTTCTGTAAGAACCTCAAACGGATGGCAAAGTGAGGGTGGGAGTAATACACTAACCTGTCCTTTGATGTTATAGTTGTCAATAAAATATTACAATTTCATTTTCAATCCCAGCTGGTCTGGTCGGGTGAGTAATCAGTGTACGGTGCACCGCCCAGGAGAAGACTTCTTCTGTTGTTGTTTTTAAGTGGATTTTAGAAAATGTTATCTATGGATTGTACATTATTATTGGCCTAGTTTATTATTGATTTCACTTTGTTTTGGTTTTAAGGACTCTAGTCTACCAAAGGGCCGGGCAGAGAGGCGTCCTTAGGTTGGATGAGTGACTCGAAGTCTGCTTCACACTCCACTGCTGTGCCCATCTATCGTGAATCCCACCGCTGCCACCACCTACCCCCTCAAGGCTCAGGAGACGTCATAGCTTTCCACCTCTCTAAGGCAGGTAGACTTCATCTCCATAATTTACTGTTGAGTGTTAGTCTGTACAGTTCATGATCAGTTCAGTAAGCCAGTGTTGTGGGGTATCGTTGGGTATTCCGGTGTTACTGTTTCACGTTGCTTATTTCAGCTCGGTTGATTTTATCTTTTGTTTTGATTGTACTAATAAATTCATGAAGATTTTGAATTCATTTCAATCTAGTAACTTGACGACATTCTTTAGCCCAAAAGAATCTAATATTCACGGTTACCATCAAACTTAAATCATTGTGGTATTAGACGACAAGCTAAAATGGTTCGTGTCTTACTAAACATTCAAGATGGAGTTTATTGACTTAATAGCTATTAATAGTTACAGGGTGTCCCTTAAGGCTTCACCTTCCGTCCGCTTTTTTGTTTTTATAAATTATAAGTAAACTTTATCTAGGAAGACATATTTTTATCTCCAATGAAAATACAGTTCACAAACTGGTAAACAAAACCATTAATTTTTCATGGATTATTGCTGAGGATTACTACACTCAGATTATTCAGATTAAAGAAAAAAAATATGAACCAATTTAAGTAATTTTCCAAACACAACAATAGCAGTGATTCCAGCTCTTACCTCAACAAGGACAGCGTATGCCTATCTCAACAGGACAGATTGTAAACAAATCTTGTTCATTTATAAATGACAAGGGCTCCTCAAAATTTATTAAGGATTTCACATGAAGCTTCCAAAGGATTTATTAAGGGTTAGGAAAAGAGCTTCACAAGAGTTTCATAAAGGTTTATTATGAATTCACAAGAGCTTCATAAAGCTTCAGTAAGGGCTTCAAAGAGGTAAATACAAGACCACATTAAAAATCTTCCAGGATGCACTTATGATTTCCCTAGGACTTGTCTACAGACTTCTCAGTGACCTACAGATGACTCCAGGACCTCTGAGGAATCGCATAAGACCTATCAAGGACCACATAGGATCTCCAAAGGACCTCATAGAACCTCACGACCTCATAGCTAGCAGCCGGGGTCTCAGTCCTCTTCAACTGTCTCCTGAGAATCTTCCTGTGGAGTTCCTGGATGGAGTCGACCACTTTGATGCCGCCTGCCAACTGCTTGTAGAGGGCGACTCTGGCTGTGGGGTCATGGTGGGTTACTGTGGGAGTCATGGTGGGTCACTGTGGGAGTCATGGTGGGTCACTGTGGAATTATGGTGGGTCACTGTGGGAATCATGGTGGGTCACTGTAGGGGTTATGGTGGGTTACCGTGGAAAGTTATGGTGAGTCTCTGTGGGAGTCATGGTGGGTCACTGTGGGAGTCATGGTGGGTCACTGTGGGAGTTATGGTTGGATCACAGTGGGGTATGGTGGGTTACTGTAGGAGTCATGGTGGGTCACTGTGGGAGTTACGGTGGGTTACTGTGGACTCATGGTGGGTCACTGTGGGGAGTCATGGTGGATCACTGGGAGTCATGGTGGGTCACTGTGAGTCAGGTGGGTCACAAAGGAGTCATGGTGGGTCACTGTGGGAGTCATGGTGGGTCACTGTGGGAGTCAAGGTGGGTCACTGTGGGAGTCATGGTGGGTCACTGTGGGAGTCACAATGGGTCACCGTAGGAGTCATGGTGGGTCACTCTGGGAGTTAAGGTGGGTCACTGTGGAGTCATGGTGGTTCACCGTGGGAGTCATGGTGGGTCACTGTGGCAGTGGTGGGTCACTGTGGGAGTTATGGTGGGGTTACTGTGAGTCATGGTGGATCACCGTGGGAGTTGTGGTGGGTCACTGTAGGAGATATGTGGGTTACCGTGAAGTTATGGTGAGTCTGTGGGGTCATGGTGGATCACTGTGGGAGTCATGGTGGGTCACTGTGGAGTTATGGTGGGTTACTGTATCAGTCCATGATGGGTCAGGTGAGTTATGGTGGGTCACTGTGTGAGTCATGGTTGGGTCACAGTAGGAGTTATGGTGGGTTACTGTAGGGTCATGGTTCAGGTCACTGTGGGAGTTATGGTGGGTTACTGCAGGAGTCATAGTGGTCTGGGAGTTATGGTGGGTTACTGTGGAGTCATGGTGGGTCACTGTGGGAGTCATGGTGGGTCACTGTGAGAGTCATGGTGGGTCATGTGGGAGTTATGGTGGGTCTGTGAGTCATGGTGCGTCACTGTGGGAGTCATGGTGGTTCACCGGGGAGTGGTGGGTCCTGTGGGAGTTATGGTGGGTATCTGAGACTCATGGTGGGTCACTGTGGGACATTGGGTCATGAGGTCATGGTGGTCACGTGGGGAGTCATGTGGGTCACTGTAGGGAGTATGGTGGGTCACTGTGGGAGTCATGGTGCGTCACTGTGGGAGTCATGGTGGTACTGTGGGAGTCATGGTGGGTACAGTGGGGCCATGGTGCATCACTGTGGAGTCATGGTGGGTCACTGTAGGAGTCATGGTGGGTCCTGTGGGGTTATGGTGGATCACTGTGGGAGTCATGGTGTCACTGTGGGAGTCATGGTGGTCACTGTGGGAGTCATGGTGCGTCACTGTGGGAGTTATGGTGAGTTCTGTGAGGTCATGGTGGGTCACTGTGGGGTCATGGTGGTCACTGTGGGAGTATGTGGTTTCGTGGGGTCATGGTGGGTCCTGTGGATCATGGTGGGTCACTGTTAGAGGTCATTGTGGGTCACTGTGGGAGTTATGGTGGGTTACTGTATCAGTCATGGTGGGTCTGGGTAGGGAGTCATGGTTGGGTCACTGTCAGTGTTGTGGTTCAGGTGTGGGTGTTACAGTGGGTTCTTTGGATTTTGGTCACTGTAGAGGGTCATGGTGAGTCTGTAAGGTCATGGTGAAGAATCATGGTGGGTCACTGAGTCATGGTGGGGTCCTGTAGAGTTAGGTGGGTCATTGGAGTCATGGGGCGTTCTGATGGGGTGTGATGGTGTCCTGTAAGTAATGGGTTTCTGTGGGGGTGTTGGTGATTCCTTATTGGAGTCACCAGTGAGTCACTGTGGGTGGGTGGGTCCTGGTCTGTAGTGGAGGTCTCTATGGGAGTCATGGGGCGTCTCTTGAGTCATGGTGCGTCGTTTCTGTGGGGATCATGGTGAGCACTGGAGTCTTAATCTGTGGGGATGGTCCTGGGTCATGGGTGTGAGTCATGGTAGGTCACTGTAGGGGTTGGGTTAAATCTGGGTCTGTTGAGTCACTGTGCGGGTCATGGCCTGGGAGTCATGGTGGGTCACTGTGATTTATGTGGGTCACTGGGGAGTTTTGGTGCAGTGTCCAGGAGTCATGGTGGGTTCTGTAGATTCAGTGGGTTTCTGTGGGATCATGTTCTGTAGTCATGGTGTCACTGAAGTCATGGTGGGTCACTGTAGATTATCTGTGGGATCATGGTGAGTCACTGTGGGTTGGTGTTACTGTGGGAGTTAAGGTGGTTATGTGGGGAGTCATGGTGGGTTCTGTGGTGGTGGGTCACTGTGGGAGTCATGGTCGGCGCTGTGGGAGTCTGTGGTGATGGCTATGGGGTTATGGTCTATGGTGGTCACTGCAGGAGTCTTCAGAGGTTATGTAGGTCTTGGTGGGAGTCATGGTGGTCATGGTGGAGTCTGTAGTGAGGTCATGGTGGGTCCTGTGGGAGTAGTGGCCTGTGGGAGTCATAGTGGTATGTTATGGTGGGTCACTGTGGGGTCACTGGGTGGTGGAGTCTTGGTGGATCACTGTGAGTAGTTACTGTAGTGCATGGTGGTCACCAGGTCAGAGTTATAAGGTCTTGTGGGTCAGTGGGTTTGGGATTCACCGTTGAGGTCATGGTGTTATTTAGGTTATGGTGGGTTATGTAGAGCATGGTGGGTCACTGTGGGTGTTATGGGGTGGAGTCACTGTGGGAATTGTGGGCAAGTGCAAGGTCTTGGTATCCTCTTAGGGTCTGGTGGTCACTGTAGATCATGGTGGGTCACTGTGGGGTCATGGTGCATCACTGTGGGGTCATGGTGGATTTTCTGTGAGTCATGGTGGGTCCTTTAAGTCATGATGGGTCTGTGGAGTTAAATTGGGTCTCTGTAGGAGTCATGGTGGTTCATTGGGTCATAATTAGGTCACTGTGTGGGGTTGTTACTATGGGAGTCTTGTTGGGTCACTGTGGAGTCATGGTGGTCAGGTGGGAGTTGGTGACAGGTCACTGTGGGACAGTAGGTCTGTGGGAATCATGGTGGGTCACTGTGGGGGTCGGTGGGACCTGGGTCATGGTGGGTCTTAGTCATGGTGCATCGTAGGGTCTGGTGGTCCTGTGAGGAGTCATGGTGGGTCACTGTGATTCTCAGTGGTTCTTTAGAGTCATGGTGGATCTTTAACAGTTGTGGTGGAGTCCTGTAGAGTCATGATTATTCACTGTGGAGTTAGGTGAGAGTTTCTGTGGGGGTCATGGTGGGTCACTGTGGAGTCATGGTGGTCCATGGGAGTTATGGGTTCTGTGGAGTTGTGGTCTGCTTAGGGTCATGTTGTGTCACTGCCAGGAGTCATGGTGGGTCGACAGGGAGTTATGGGTCACTGTAGTAGCATGGTGGGTCACTGTGAGTTATGGTGGGTCACTGTGGGTTATGGTGGGTCACTGTTGGGTTCTGTTGGTTCTTGGGAGTCATGGTGGGTCACCGTCAGGGAGCGTTGGTTAGGTTCTGTAGGACATGCTTGTTGAGTCACTATGGAGTCATGATTGGTGGTCACTGTAGGTCATGGTGGGTTCTGCTTAGAGTCATGGTGGGTCACTGTGGTTGTGGTAGGCCACTGTGGGAATGTGGTGGTTCTGTGTTGGGAGTCATGGTGGTCCTTGGGGTCATGGTGGGGTCACTGTGGGCATGGTGGGTCTGTGAGTTATGGTGGATCACTGGGGTCCTTGGTAGGCCCTGGTGGGTCATGGTGCTGGGTCACTGTGGGGTCATGGTGGGTCAGGGAGTGGGGTCACTGGGTCCTTGCTTGGAATTATGGTTGATCACTGTGGGTGTGGGTGGGTTACTGTGGGGTCATGGTGATTCTGTGGGGTCATGGTGGGTCACTGTAGAGTTTGGTCTGGGGTCTTAGTGGGTCAATGTGCAGGATTTATGGGTGTCACTGTGGAGTTATGGTGGGTTACTGTGGGTGTGTGGATTCTCTGGAGTCATGTTGGTTTCTGCTTGGGAGTCATGGTGGGTCACATTAGGGTTATGATGGGTTACTGTGTGAATCATGGTGGGTCCCGTGGGTTATGATGGGTCTTGTGGAGTCATGGTGGGTCACTGTGGAGTTATGGTGGGGTTCACTGTGGGGAGTTATGGTGGGTCACTGTGGGGTTATGGTGGGCTTCTGTGGGAGTTATGGTTGGTCACTGTGGGGTTAAGGTGGGTTACTGTGGGGAGTCATGGTGGGTCCCTATTAGGGGTTATGGTGGGTCACTGTGCGGAAGTTGTGATTGGTCACTGTGGGGTCATGGTGGTCACTGTGGGTATAGTTGGGTCACTGTGGGAGTCATGGTGGGTTACTGTGCGAGTCATGGTGGTTCAGCTGAGAGTCATGGTGCGTCACTGTGGAGTCATGGTGCGTCACTGTGCGAGTCCTAATTGGTTGACCTCTAAGGAGTCATAATTGCGTCACTGTAAGTCATGGTGCGTCACTGTGGGAGTTAAGGTGGGTTACTGTGGGAGTCATGGTGGATCCCCGTGGGAGTTATTATTTGCTTTTACTTTTACTTTTACTTTTATCCTCTTCGCCACTGATCGGCTTGTTGGCCCTTGGTCACTATGGGGTCATGGTGGTTCCTGTGGGAGTCATGGTGGATCACTGTAGGGATTATGGTGGGTCACTGTGGGGTTATGTGGGTTACTGTAGGAGTCATGGTGGGTTACTGTGGGAGTCATGGTGGGTCACTGTGGGAGTTATGGTGGATCACTGTAGGAGTTGGGTGGGTTACTGTGGGAGTCTTGGTGGGTCACTGTGGGAGTCATGGTGGGTCACTGTGGAGTTATGGTGGGTGACAGTGGGGGTCATGGTGGGTCCTGTGGGGAGCTCATGGTGGGTCACTGTTGGGAGTTATGGTGGTTCACTATGGGAGTTATGGTGGGTCACTGGGGAGTCCTGGTAGGTTACATGGGAGTCATGGTGGGTTACTGTGGGAGTCATGGTGGGTCACTGTAGGGGTATGGTGGATCACTGTGGGGTTATGGTGGGTCACTGTGGGAGTTATGGTGGGTCACTGTGGGAGTTATGGTGGGTCTGTGAGGGTCATGGTGGGTCACTGTGGGGTTATGGTGGGGTCTTTCTGGAGTCATGGTGGGTTCACTGTGGGAGTCATGGTGGATCCCCGTGGGGAGTTATGGTGGATCACTGTGATATTGTAATTTGGGTCACTGTGGGAGTTATGGTTGGTTTCTGTAGATGTGGTGGGTTGCTGTGGGGAGTCATGGTGGGTCACTGTGTGGAGTTATGGTGGATCACAGAGTTAAGGTGGGTTACTGTGGAGTCTTGGTGGGTCACTGTAAGTCATGGTCGGTCACTGTGGGGTTATGGTGGTGACCGTGGGAGTCATGGTGGGTCACTGTGGGAGTCATGGTTGGAGTCACTGTGGGAGTATAGTGGGTCACTATGGGGTTATGGTAAGGTCTCATGGGAGTCCTGGTGGGTCACTGTAAGTCATGGTGGGTTACTGTGGGGGAGTGTGGTGGGTCACTGTGAGAGTCATGGTGGGTCACTGTATTTAAGTCGTTGGTGGAGTCACTGTGGGAGTCATGGTGGTTCACCGTTGGAGTCATGGTGCGTCACTGTGGGAGTCATGGTGGCTTACTGTGGGAGTCATTGTGGGACACTGTGGGAGTTTGGTTGATCACTGTGGGAGTTAAGGTGAGTCACTGTGGGAGTCATGGTGGTTCACCTTGGGAGTCATGGTGGGTCACTGTGGGGAGTCATAGTGGGTCATTAGGGAGTTATGGTGGGTCACTGTGGGGGTTATGTTGGGTCACTGTTGAGAGTCATTGTGGGTCTGTGGGGGTGTGGTGGGTCGCTGTGCAGGTCATGAGTGGGTCTGCGTGGGGTTATAATTGGGTTACTGTGGGAGTTATGGTGGGTCACTGTGAGAGTCATGGTGGTTCCTGTGTGGGTGTTATGGTGGGTCTGCGTGGGGAGTTATCGTGGGTCACTGTGGGTAGTTACGGTTTGTCACCGTGGGAGTCATGGTGGGTCACTGTGGGAGTTATGGTGAATCACTGTGGGAGTTGTAGTGGGTCACCGTAGGAGTTATGGTGAGATCATGTTGGAGGTTATGGTTTGGGTCATGATAAGTTATGGTGGGTTGCTGTGTGAGTCATGGTGGGTTACTTTAGGACAGATGGTGGGTCACCGTTGGAGTTATATTGGGTCACTGTGCGAGTCATGGTGGGTTACTCTGGGCGTCATGGTTTGGGACCTGTGAGTCATGGTGGCTCACTGTGGTGGTTATAATTGGGTCACCGTGGGGTTATCGTGGGTCACTGTGGGTGGTGCGGTTTGTCACCGTGGGGTCATGGTGGGTCACTGTGGGGAGTTATGGTGAATCACTGTGGGAGTTACGGTGGGTCACCGTGGGAGTTATAGGTGAATCCTGTGGGAGTTAAGGTGGGTTGCTGTGGTAGTCTTGTTTGGATCCGTGGAGTTATGGTGGATCACTGGGGTTTGGTGGTGTGTTAGGTTGGTGGGTCACTGTGGGGTTATGGTGGGTCACTGTGGGAGTTATGATTGGGTGCATGTGGGGTATGGTGGGTCACTGTGGGAGTGTGGTGGTTCTGTGGGAGTCATGGTGGATCCCGTGGGAGTTATGGTGGATCACTGTGAGGTTATGGTTGGGTCTGTGGGGTTATGGTGGATTGCTTTGGGGAGTCATGGTGGGTTACTGTGGGAGTCATGGTGGGTCACTGTGGGAATGTCACTGTGGGAGTTAAGGTGGGTTACTGTGGGAGTCTTGGTGGGTCTGTGGGGAGTCATGGTCGGTCACTGTGGGGGTTATGGTGGAGTGACGGTGGGAATGCATGGTGTTAGATCACTGTGGGATTATAATTGGGTCACTGTGGGGTTATGGTGGGTCGCCTATGCGAGTTATGGTAGGTCACTGTTGGAGTCTGTTGGGTCACTGTGGGAGTCATGGTGGAGTCACTGTGGGAGTCATGGTGGGTCCTGTGAATCATGTTGGGTTCTACCGTTGGAGTCATGGTGCGTCACTGTGGGAGTCATGGTGGCTTGCTGTGGGGAGTCATGGTGGGACACTGTGGGGTGTATGATGGATCACTGTGGGGTTAAAGTGGGTCACTGTGGAGTCATGGTGGTTCTGCCAGGAGTCATGGTGGGTCACTGTGGGGAATGCATGGTGGGTCACTAAGGGGTTTTGGTGGGTCACTGTGGGGTTTATGTTTAGATTAAAATTAATTGGGTCTTAAGTAGAATTAAAATGAGGTAGATCTGTGCAGTCATAGTGGAGTCACTGTAGGAGTTATGGTGGGTTACTGTGGGAGTCATGGTGGGTCACTGTGAGTGGGTGGGTCACTGTGGGAGTTATGGTGGAGTCACCGTGGGGTTATCGTGGAGTCACTTGGAGTGGTTGGGATTTGTCACCGTCTGCATGGGAGTCATGGTGGGTCACTGTGGGAGTTATGGTGAATCACTGTGGGAGTTATGGTGGGTCTGCCGTGGGAGTTATAATTGATCACTGTGGGGAATTTATGGTGGGTCACTGTGGGGTTATGGTGGGGTTACTGTGTGAGTCATGGTGGGTTACTTTAGAGTTTGTGGTGATTACTTACGTTGGAGTTATATTCTGTGGTCATGGTGGGTTGCTCTGGGCGTCATTGTGGGACCTGTGGGGTTATGGTGGATGCTGTGTGGTCATAGTGGTCACGTGGGGGTCATGGTGGGTCATTGTGGGGAATCATGGTGGGTCACTGTGGGTTCATGAGTGGTTCACCGTGGGAGTTATAATTGGATGCACTGTGGGGTTATGGTGGGTTACTGTACTGAGTCATGGTGGGTTCCTCAGGAGTCATCAGTGCGTCACTGTAAGTCATGGTGCGTCTGTAGGAGTTAAGGTGGGTTACTGTATGAGGTCATGGTGGATCCCGTGGGAGTTATGGTGGATCACTGTGGGGAGTTATGGTGGGTCATAGCAGGAGTCATGGTGGGTCACTGTGGGAGTTATGGTGGTGGATCTCTGTGGGAGTTATGGTGGTTGCTGTGGGGAGTCATGGTGGTTCACACTCCAGGAGTCATGGTGGGTCACTGGTAAGTCATGGTGGTTCTGTAGAATCATCGGTAGATCCTGGGTCATCGTGGTCACTAAGAGTGTATGGTGGGTCACTGTAGGAGTTATGTTGGGTCACTGTTAGAGTCTTGGTGGGTCACCGTGGGAGTCATAGTGGAGTCACTGTGCGAGTCATAATTAAGGTCACCGATGGGGTGTAGTGGGTTACTCATGGGAGTCTTGGTGGGTCACTGTGAGAGTCATGGTGGAGTCACTGTGCAGAATTTATGGTGGGTCACCGTGGGGAGTTATCGTGGTCACTGTGGTGGTGCAGTTTGGTCACAAGTAGAATGGTGGGTCACTGTAGGAGATATGGTGAATCACTGTGGGAGTTATGGTGGTGCCATTAGGGGGTTAGCAGTAGTCACTGTAGGGATTATAATTGAGTCACTGTGGGGTTACGGTGGGGTTACTGTGTGAGTCATGGTAGGTTGCTTTAAGACTCATGGTGGGTCACCGTTGGAGTTATTGGGTCACTGTGAGAGTCATGGTGGGTTACTCTGGGCGTCATGGTGGGACACTGTGGGGAGTTATGGTGGGTCACTGTGGGGAGTTATGGTGGGTCTGCTGTAGGAGTCATAGTGGTTTCACTGTGGGAGTCATGTTGGGTCCCCGTGGGAGTTATAATTGGATCACTGTGGAATTTATGTTGGGTCACTGTGGAGTTATATGGTGGGTTAAGGTGGGAGGCGATACGTAACTT
>NW_024729414.1:0-31294 GCF_018991925.1 Homarus americanus | reverse complement strand
GCACGGGTTGTCCCCATTAAAGGTTCACGGCGCCATAAGCTCATTGAACAGGCTTTTTGTGAAATATAACAGAGTTCAGGACTGCTTTTAGTGTCCTGGTGGCCCAGAGGTAGCGCTCCCCGGTCACAATTATAAGATCGTTGGTCGAATCCTGGTGGGGTGAGGTGTTGATTATATGTAGAAATGTGCGTGCTCTATTGGGCTAATGAAATAGATATGGATCCTCGTGTTTCGAAGCCGGATTTAGTAAAACGTTACTCTGAACACCTAAGCGGCACTGGTGGTCCTCATTAAAGGTTCACGGCGCCATAAGCTCGTTGAACAGGCTTTGTGTGAAATATAACAGAGTCTATGACTGCTTTTACTGTCCTGGTGGTCCACAGGTAGCATTCCCTGGTCACAAATATAAGATTTTGGGTTTGAATCCTGGTGGGGTGAGGTGGTGATTTTATGTAGAAGTCCGCGTGCTTTATTGGGCTAAAGAAATATATTTGGATCCTCGTGCTTCGTAGCCGGATTTGGTAAAAATTCAGTTGCCTGGTCACCAAGCCGCACGCAGGTCTCCATTAGAGGCACACGGCGCCAAGGCTCGTTGAACAGGCTTTTTGTGTGAAATATAACAGAGTCTAGGACTGTTTTAATGTCCTGGTGGTCCACAGGGTAGATTCCTAATCACAACTATGAAGACGGGATTGAATCCCGGTGGGTGAGGTGCGCTGATTTTATGTAGAAGTCCGCGTGCTTTATTGGCCAATGTAGCCATATGGGATCCCTCGTGTTTCCAAGCCGACGGTAAAATGTCGTTTTATCACCTTAAGCAGCAATTGGTGGTCCCCAGTAGAGGTTCACGGCGCCATAGCTCGTTGAACAGTCTTTGCGTGAAATATAACAGAGTCTAGGAGTGCTTTTAGTGTCCTGGTGGTCCACAGGTAGCATTCCCTGGTCACAATTACAAGATTTTGGGTTTGAATCCTGGTGGGGTGAGGTGTTGATTTTATGTAGAAGTCCGCGTGCTTTATTGGGCTAAAATAATATATTTGGATCCTCGTGTTTCGTAGCCGCATTTCGTTAAACGTTACTCTGATCACCTAAGCGGTACGGGTGGTCCCCATTAGAGGTTCATGGCGCCATAAGGTCGTTGAACAGGCTTTGTGTGAAATATAGTAGCGTCTAGGACTGCTTTTAATGTCCTGGTGGCCCAGAGGTAGCATCCCCCGGTCACAATTATAAGATCGTGGGTTCAAATACTGGTGGGATGAGGTGTTGATTATATGTAGAACTCCGCATGCTTTATCGGGCTAATGAAATATATGTGGATACTCGTGTTTCGAAGCCGGTTTTGGTAAAACGTTGCTCTGATCACCTAAGGGGCAAGGGTGGTCCCCATTAGAGGTTTACGGCGCCTTAAGCTCGTTGAACAGGCTTTGTGTGAAATATAGCAGAGTCTAGGACTGCTTTTATTGTTCCTGGTGGCCCAGAGGTAGCGTCGCCCGGTCACAATTATAAGATCGTGGGTTTGAATCCTGGTGGGATGAGGTGTTGATCATATGTAGAACTCCGCGTGCTTTATTGGGCTAATGAAATATATATGGATACTCGTGTTTCGAAGCCGGTTTTGGTAAAACGTTGCTCTGATCACCTAAGGGGCAAGGGTGGTCCCCATTAGAGGTTCATGGCGCCATAAGGTCGTTGAACAGGCTTTGTGTGAAATATAGTAGAGTTTAGGACTGCTTTTAATGTCCTGGTGGCCCAGAGGTAGCATACCCCGGTCACAATTATAAGATCGTGGGTTTGAATCCTGGTGGGGTGAGGTGTTGATTATATGTAGAAGTTCGAGTGCTTTATTGGGCTAATGAAATATATATGGATCCTCGTGTTTCGATGCCGCATTTGGAAAAACGTTGCTCTGATCACCTAAGCGGCACGGGTGGTCCCCATTAGAGGTTCACGGCGCCATAAGCTCGTTGAACAGGATTTGTGTGAAATATAGCAGAGTGTAGGACTGCTTTTATTGTTTTGGTGGCCCAGAGGTAGCGTTCCCCGGTCACAATTATAAGATCGTGGGTTTAAATCCTGGTGGGGTGAGGTGTTGATTATATGTAGAAGTCCGCGTGCTTTATTGGGCTAATGAAATATATTTGAATCTTCGTGTTTCCAAGCCGGATTTGGTAAAACGTTGCTCTTATCCCCTAAGCGGCACGGGTGGTCCCCATTAGATGTTCATGGCGCCATAAGGTCGTTGAACAGGCTTTGTGTGAAATATGGTAGAGTCTAGGACTGCTTTTATTGTCCTTGTTGCCCAGAGGTAGCGTTCCCCGGTCACAAATATAAGATCGTGGGATCAAATCCTGGTGGGGTGAGGTGTTGATTATATGTAGAAGTCCGCGTGCTTTATTGGGCTAATGAAATATATATGGATCCTCGTGTTTCCAAGCCGGATTTGGTAAAACGTTGTTCTTATCACCTATGCGGAACGGGTGGTCCCCATTAGAGGTTCATGGCACCATAAGGTCGTTGAACAGGCTTTGTGTGAAATATAGTAGAGTCTAGGACTGCACTTATTGTCCTGGTTGCCCAGAGGTAGCGTTCCCCGGTCACAATTATAAGATCGTGGGTTCAAATCCTGGTGGGGTGAGGAGTTGATTATATGTAGAAGTCCGCATGCTTTATTGGGCTAATGAAATAGATATGGATCCTCGTGTTTCGAAGCCGGATTTGGTAAAACGTTGCTCTGATCACCTAAGCGGCACGGGTGGTCCCCATTAAAGGTTCACGGCGCCATAAGCTCATTGAATAGGCTTTTTGTGAAATATAACAGAGTTCAGGACTGGTTTTAGTGTCCTGGTGGCCCAGAGGTTGCGTTCCCCGGTCACAATTATAAGATCGTTGGTTCGAATCCTGGTGGGGTGAGGTGTTGATTATATGTAGAAATGTGCGTGCTCTATTGGGCGAATGAAATAGATATGGATCCTCGTGTTTCGAAGCCGGATTTAGTAAAACGTTACTCTGAACACCTAAGCGGCACTGGTGGTCCTCATTAGAGGTTCACGGCGCCATAAGCTCGTTGAACAGGCTTTGTGTGAAATATAACAGAGTCTATGACTGCTTTTACTGTCCTAGTGGTCCACAGGTAGCATTCCCTGGTCACAATTATAAGATTTTGGGTTTGAATCCTGGTGGGGTGAGGTGGTGATTTTATGTAGAAGTCCGCGTGCTTTATTGGGCTAAAGAAATATATTTGGATCCTCGTGCTTCGTAGCTGGATTTGGTAAAACGTTGCTCTGGTCACCAAGCGGCACGTGTGGTCTCCATTAGAGGTTCACGGCGCCATAAGCTCGTTGAACAGGCTTTGTGTGAAATATAACAGAGTCTAGGACTGCTTTTAGTGTCCTGGAGGTCGACAGGTAGCATTCCCTAATCACAATCATAAGATTTTGGGATTGAATCCTGGTGGGGTGAGGTGTTGATTTTATGTAGAAGTCCGCGTGCTTTATTGGGCTAATGAAATATATATGGATCCTCGTGTTTCCAAGCGGGATTTGGTAAAACGATGCTCTTATCACCTAAGCGGCACTGGTGGTCCCCAGTAGAGGTTCACGGCGCCATAAGCTCGTTGAACAGGCTTTGCGTGAAATATAACAGAGTCTAGGAGTGCTTTTAGTGTCCTGGTGGTCCACAGGTAGCATTCCCTGGTCACAATTATAAGATTTTGGGTTTGAATCCTGGTGGGGTGAGGTGTTGATTTTATGTAGAAGTCCGCGTGCTTTATTGGGCTAAAGAAATATATTTGGATCCTCGTGTTTCGTAGCCGGATTTCGTTAAACGTTACTCTGATCACCTAAGCGGCACGGGTGGTCCCCATTAGAGGTTCATGGCGCCATAAGGTCGTTGAACAGGCTTTGTGTGAAATATAACAGAGTCTAGGACTTCTTTTAGTGTCCTGGTGGCCCAGAGGTAGCGTCCCCCGGTCACAATTATAAGATCGTGGGTTCAAATCCTGGTGGGGTGAGGTGTTGATTATATGTAGAAGTCCGCGTGCTTTATTGGGATAGTGATATATATATGGATCCACGTGTTTCGAAGCCGCATTTGGTAAAACATTGCTCTGATCACCCAAGCAGCACGGGTGGTCCCCATTAGAGGTTCACGGCGCCATAATCTCGTTGAACAGGCTTTGTGTGAAATATATCAGAGTCTAGGACTGCTTTTATTGTCGTGGTGGCCCAGAGGTAATCGTTCCCCTGTCACAATTTGAAGATCGTGGGTTCAAATCCTGGTGGGGTGAGGTGTTGATTATATGTAGAAGTCCGCGTGTTTATTGGGCTAATGAAATATATATGGATCCTCGTGTTTCGAAACCGGATTTGGTAAAACGTTGCTCTGATCACCTAAGCGGCACGGGTGGTCCCCATTAGAGGTTCTCGGCGCCATAAGCTCGTTTAACAGGCTTTGTGTGAAATATAGCAGAGTCTAGGACTGCTTTTAATGTCCTGGTGGCCCAGAGGTAGCATTCCCCGGTCACAATTATAAGATCGTGGGTTCAAATCCTGGTGGGGTGAGGTGTTGATTATATGAAGAAGTCCGCGTGCTTTATTGGGCTAATGAAATATATATGGATCCTCGTGTTTCGATGCCGCATTTGGTAAAACGTTGCTCTGATCACCTAAGCGGCACGGGTGGTCCCCATTAGAGGTTCATGGCGCTATAAGGTCGTTGAACAGGCTTTGTGTGAAATATAGTAGAGTCTAGGACTGCTTTTAATGTCCTGGTGGCCCAGAGGTAGCGTCCCCCGGTCACAATTATAAGATCGTGGGTTCAAATCCTTGTGGTAATGAGGTGTTGATTATATGTAGAACTCCGCATGCTTTATCGGGCTAATGAAATATATGTGGATACTCGTGTTTCGAAGCCGGTTTTGGTAAAACGTTGCTCTGATCACCTAAGGGGCAAGGGTGGTCCCCATTAGAGGTTCATGGCGCCATAAGCTCGTTGAACAGGATTTGTGTGAAATATAGCAGAATGTAGGACTGCTTATATTGTCCTGGTGGCCCAGAGGTAGCGTTTCCCTGTCACAATTATAAGATCGTGGGTTCAAATCCTGGTGGGGTGAGGTTTTGATTATATGTAGAAGTCCGCCTTCTTTATTGGGCGATTGAAATATATATGGATCCTCGAGTTTCCAAGCCAGATTTGGTAAAACGTTGCTCTGATAACCTAAGCGGCACTGCTGGTCCCAATAAGAGGTTCACGGCGCCATAAGCTCATTCAACAGGCTTTGTGTGAAATATAACAGTCTAGGACTGCTTTTAGTTTCCTGGTGGTTCAGAGGCACCGTTCCCCGGTCACAGTTATAAGATCATGGGTTCAAATCCTGATGGGGTGAGGTGTTGATTATATGTAGAAGTCTGCGTGCTTTATTGGGATAATGAAATATATATGGATCCTCGTGTTTCGAAGCCGGATTTGGTAAAACATTGCTCTGATCACCTAAGCAGCACGGGTGGTCCCCATTAGAGGTTCAAGGCGCCATAAGGTCGTTGAACAGGCTTTGTGTGAAATATAGTAGAGTCTAGGACTCCTTTTATTTTCCTGGTGGCCCAGAGGTAGCGTTCCGCCTGTCACAATTAGAAGATCTTGAGTTCAAATCCTGGTGGGGTGAGGTGTTGATTATGTGTAGAAGTCCGCGTGCTTTATTGGGCTAATGAAATATATATGGAGCCTCGTGTTTCGAAGCCGCATTTGGTAAAACGTTGCTCTGATCACCTAAGCGGCAAGGGTGGTCCCCATTAGAGGTTCACGGCGCCAAAAGCTCGTTGAACAGGCTTTGTGCGAAACATAGCAGAGTCTAGGACTGCTTTTAGTGTCCTGGTGACCCAGAGGTAGCGTTCCCGGGTCACAATTAGAAGATCGTGGGTTCGAATCCTGGTGGGGTGAGGTTTTGATTATATGAAGAACTCCGCATGCTTTATTGGGCTAATGAAATATATTTGGATCCTCGTGTTTCGAAGCCGCATTTGGTAAAACGTTGCTCTGATAACCTAAGCAGCACTGCTGGTCCCCATTGCCCACGGGCGCCTAAGCTCGCTGAACAGGCTTTGTGTGAAATATAGCAGAGTCTAGGAATGCTTTTAGTGTCCTGGTGGCTCAGAGGTAGCATCCCCGGTCACAATTAGAAGATCGTGGATTCGAATCCTGGTGGGGTGAGGTGTTGATTATATGAAGAAGTCCGCGTGCTTAATTGGGCTAATGAAATATATATGGATCCTCGTGTTTCGAAGCCGCATTTGGTAAAACATTGCTCTGATCACCTAAGCAGCACGGGTGGTCCCCAAAAGAGGTTCACGGCGCCATAATCTCGTTGAACAGGCTTTGTGTGAAATATAGCAGAGTCTAGGACTGCTTTTATTGTCCTGGTGGCCCAGAGGTAGCGTTCCGCCTGTCACAATTAGAAGATCGTGAGTTCAAATCCTGGTGGGGTGAGGTGTTGATTATGTGTAGAGGTCCGCGTGCTTCATTGGGCTAATGAAATATATATGGATCCTCGTGTTTCGAAGCCGCATTTGGTAAAACGTTGCAATGATCACCTAAGCGGCACGGGTGGTCCCCATTAGAGGTTCACGGTGCCATAAGCTCGTTTAACAGGCTTTGTGTGAAATATAGCAGAGTCTAGGACTGCTTTTATTGTCCTGGTGGCCCAGAGGTAGCATTCCCCGGTCACAATTATAAGATCGTGGGTTCAAATCCTGGTGGCGTGAGGTGTTGATTATATGAAGAAGTCCGCGTGCTTTATTGGGCTAATGAAATATATATGGATCCTCGTGTTTCGAAGCCGCATTTGGTAAAACGTTGCTCTGATCACCTAAGCGGCACGGGTGGTCCCCTATAGTGGTTCACAGCGCCATAAGCTGGTTGAAAAGGCTTTGTGTGAAATAGAGCACAGTCTAGGGCTGCTTTTATTGTCCTAGTGGCCCAGAGGTAGCATTCCCCGGTCACAATTATAAGATCGTGGGTTCAAATCCTGGTGGGGTGAGGTGTTGATTATATGTAGAAGTCTGCGTGCTTTATTAGGCTAATGAAATATATATGGATCCTCGTGTTTCGAAGCCGGTTTTGGTAAAACGTTGCTCTGATCACCTAAGAGGCACAGGTGGTCCCCATTAGTGGTTCATGGAGCCATAAGGTCGTTGAACAGGCTTTGTGTGAAATATAGTAGAGACTTGGACTGCTTTTATTGTCCTGGTGGCCCAGAGGTAGCATACCCAGGTCACAATTATAAGATCGTGGATTTGAATCCTGGTGGGGTGAGGTGTTGATTATATGTAGAAGTCCGCGTGCTTTATTGGGCTAATGAAATATATATGGATCCTCGTGTTTCGAAGCCGCACTTGGTAAAACGTTGCTCTGATCACCTGAGCGGCACGGGTGGACCCCATTAAAGGTTCACGGCGCCATAAGCTCGTTGAACAGGCTTTGTGTGAAATATAGGAGAGTCTAGGACTGCTTTTATTGTCCTGGTGGCCCAGAGGTAGCATTCCCCGGTCACAATTATAAGAGTCGTGTGTTCAAATCCTGGTGGGGTGAGGTGTTGATTATATGTACAAGTCCGCGTGCTTTATTGGGCTAATGAAATATATATGGATCCTCGTGTTTCGAAGCCGCATTTGGTAAAACGTTGCTCTGATCACTTAAGCGGCACGGGTGGTCCCCATTAGAGGTTCACGGCGCCAAAAGCTCGTTGAACAGGCTTTGTGTGAAACATAGCAGAGTCTAGGACTGCTTTTAGTGTCCTGGTGGCCCAGAGGTAGCGTTCCCCGGTCACAATTATAAGATCGTGGGTTTGAATCCTGGTGGGGTGAGGTATTGATTATATGTAGAAGTCCGAGTGCTTTATTGGGCTAATGAAATATATATGGATACTCGTGTTTCCATGCCGGATATGGTAAAACGTTGCTCTGATCACCTAAGGGGCAAGGGTGGTCCCCATTAGAGATTCACGGCGCCATAAGGTCGTTGAACAGGCTTTGTGTGAAATATAGTAGAGGCTAGGACTGCTTTTATTGTCCTGGTGGCCCAGAGGTAGCATACCCCGGTCACAATTATAAGATCGTGGGTTTGAATCCTGGTGGGGTGAGGTGTTGATTATATGTAGAAGTCCGAGTGCTTTATTGGGCTAATGAAATATATTTGGATCCTCGTGTTTCGAAGCCGCATTTGGAAAAACGTTGCTCTGATCACCTAAGCAGCACGGGTGGTCCCCATTAGAGGTTCACGGCGCCATAAGCTCGTTGAACAGGATTTGTGTGAAATTTAGCAGAGTGTAGGACTGCTTTTATTGTCCTGGTGGCCCAGAGGTAGCGTTCCCCGGTCACAATTATAAGATCGTGGGTTCAAATCCTGGTGGGGTGAGGTGTTGATTATATGTAGAAGTCTGAGTGCTTTATTGGGCTAATGAAATATATATGGATCATCGTGTTTCGAAGCCGGTTTTGGTAAAACGTTGCTCTGATCACCTAAGAGGCACAGGTGGTCCCCATTAGTGGTTCATGGAGCCATAAGGTCGTTGAACAGGCTTTGTGTGAAATATAGCAGAGTCTAGGACTGCTTTTATTGTCCTGGTGGCCCAGAGGTAGCATTCCCCGGTCACAATTATAAGATCGTGGGTTCAAATCCTGGTGGGGTGAGGTGTTGATTATATGTAGAAGTCCGCGTGCTTTATTGGGCTAATGAAATATATATGGATCCTCGTGTTTCGAAGCCGGTTTTGGTAAAACGTTGCTCTGATCACCTAAGCGGCACAGGTGGTCCCCATTAGTGGTTCATGGAGCCATAAGGTCGTTGAACAGGCTTTGTGTGAAATATAGCAGAGTCTAGGACTGCTTTTATTGGCCTGGTGGCCCAGAGGTAGCATTCCCCGGTCACAATTATAAGATCGTGGGTTCAAATCCTGGTGGGGTGAGGTGTTGATTATATGAAGATGTCCGCGTGCTTTATTGGGCTAATGAAATATATATGGATCCTCGTGTTTCGAAGCCGCATTTGGTAAAACGTTGCTCTGATCACCTAAGCGGCACGGGTGGTCCCCTATAGTGGTTCACAGCGCCATAAGCTGGTTGAAAAGGCTTTGTGTGAAATATAGCACAGTCTAGGGCTGCTTTTATTGTCCTAGTGGCCCAGAGGTAGCATTCCCCGGTCACAATTATAAGATCGTGGGTTCAAATCCTGGTGGGGTGAGGTGTTGATTATATGTAGAAGTCTGTGTGCTTTATTAGGCTAATGAAATATATATGGATCCTCGTGTTTCGAAGCCGGTTTTGGTAAAACGTTGCTCTGATCACCTAAGAGGCACAGGTAGTCCCCATTAGTGGTTCATGGAGCCATAAGGTCGTTGAACAGGCTTTGTGTGAAATATAGTAGAGACTTGGACTGCTTTTATTGTCCTGGTGGCCCAGAGGTAGCATACCCCGGTCACAATTATAAGATCGTGGATTTGAATCCTGGTGGGGTGAGGTGTTGATTATATGTAGACGTCCGCGTGCTTTATTGGGCTAATGAAATATATATGGATCCTCGTGTTTCGAAGCCGCATTTGGTAAAACGTTGCTCTGATCACCTGAGCGGCACGGGTGGTCCCCATTAAAGGTTCACGGCGCCATAAGCTCGTTGAACAGGCTTTGTGTGAAATGTAGGAGAGTCTAGGACTGCTTTTATTGTCCTGGTGGCCCAGAGGTAGCATTCCCCGGTCACAATTATAAGAGTCGTGTGTTCAAATCCTGGTGGGGTGAGGTGTTGATTATATGTACAAGTCCGCGTGCTTTATTGGGCTAATGAAATATATATGGATCCTCGTGTTTCGAAGCCGCATTTGGTAAAACGTTGCTCTGATCACCTAAGCGGCACGGGCGGTACCCATTAGAGGTTCACGGCGCCATAAGCTCGTTGAACAGGCTTTGTGTGAAATATAGCAGAGTCTAGGGCTGCTTTTATTGTCCTAGTGGCCCAGAGGTAGCATTCCCCGGTCACAATTATAAGATCGTGGGTTCAAATCCTGGTGGGGTGAGGTGTTGATTATATGTAGAAGTCTGCGTGCTTTATTAGGCTAATGAAATATATATGGATCCTCGTGTTTCGAAGCCGCATTTGGTAAAACGTTGCTCTGATCACCTAAGCGGTACGGGTGGTACCCTATAGTGGTTCACAGCACCATAAGCTCGTTGAACAGGCTTTGTGTAAAATATAGCAGAGTCTAGGACTGCTTTTATTGTCCTAGTGGCCCAGAGGTATCATTCCCCGGTCACAATTATAAGATCGTGGGTTCCAATCCTGGTGGGGTGAGGTGTTGATTATGTGTAGAAGTCTGTGTGCTTTATTGGGCTAATGAAATATATATGGATCCAAGTGTTTTGAAGTCGGATTTGGTAAAACGTTGCTCTGATCACCTAAGCGGCACAGGTGGTCCCCATTAGAGGTTCACGGCGCCATAAGCACGTTGAACAGGCTTTGTGTGAAATGTAGAAGATTCTAGGACTGCTTTTATTGTCCTGGTGGCCCAGAGGTAGCATACCCCGGTCACAATTATAAGATCGTGGGTTTGAATCCTGGTGGGGTGAGGTGTTGATTATATGTAGAAGTCTGCGTGCTTTATTGGGCTAATGAAATATATATGGATCCTCGTGTTTCGAAGCCGGTTTTGGTAAAACGTTGCTCTGATCACCTAAGCGGCACGGGTGGTCCCCTATAGTGGTTCACAGCGCCATAAGCTCGTTGAAAAGGCTTTGTGTGAAATATAGCAGAGTCTAGGGCTGCTTTTATTGTCCTAGTGGCCCAGAGGTAGCATTCCCCGGTCACAATTATAAGATCGTGGGTTCAACTCCTGGTGGGGTGAGGTGTTGATTATATGTAGAAGTCTGAGTGCTTTATTGGGCTAATGAAATATATATGGATCCTCGTGTTTCGAAGCCGGTTTGGTAAAACGTTGCTCTGATCACCTAAGCGGCACAGGTGGTCCCCATTAGTGGGTCATGGAGCCATAAGGTCGTTGAACAGGCTTTGTGTGAAATATAGTAGAGACTTGGACTGCTTTTATTGTCCTGGTGGCCCGGAGGTAGCATACCCCGGTCACAATTATAAGATCGTGGGTTTGAATCCTGGTGGGGTGAGGTGTTGATTATATGTAGAAGTCCGCGTGCTTTATTGGGCTAATGAAATATATATGGATCCTCGTGTTTCGAAGCCGCATTTGGTAAAACGTTGCTCTGATCACCTAAGCGTTACGGGTGGTCCCCATTAGAGGTTTACGGCGCCATAAGCTCGTTGAACAGGCTTTGTGTGAAATATAGCAGAGTCTAGGAATGCTTTTAGTGTCCTGGGTGGCCCAGGAGGTAAAGGATCCCTCTGTCACAATTAGGAAGATCGTGTTCTAAATCCTGTGGGGTGAGGTGTTGATTATATGAAGAAGTCCGCGTGCTTTATTGGGCTAATGAAATATATATGGATCCTCGTGTTTCGAAGCCGCATTTGGTAAAATGTTGCTCTGATCACCTAAGCGGCACAGGTGGTCCCAATGAGAGGTTCACGGCGCCACAAGCTCGTTGAACAGGCTTTGTGTGAAATATAGAAGAGTCTAGGACTGCTTTTATTGTCCTGGTGGCCCAGAGGTAGCGTTACCCGGTCACAATTATAAGATCGTGGCTTCAAATCCTTGTCGGGTGAGGCGTTCATTATATGTAGAAGTCCGCCTGCTTTATTGGGCTAATGAAATATATATGGATCCTCGTGTTTCGAAGCTGCATTTGGTAAAACGTTGCTCTGATCACCTAAGCGGCACGGTGGTCCTCATTAGAGGTTTACGGTGCCTTAAGCTCGTTCAACAGGCTTTGTGTGAAAAATAGCAGAGTCTAGGACTGCTTTTATTGTTCCTGGTGGCCCAGAGGTAGCGTCCCCCGGTCACAATTATAAGATCGTGGGTTCAAATCCTGGTGGGGTGAGGTGTTGATTATATGTAGAAGTCCGCGTGCTTTATTGGGCTAATGAAATATATATGGATCCTCGTGTTTCGAAGCCGCATTTGGTAAAACGTTGCTCTGATCACCTAAGCCGCACGGGTGGTCCCCTATAGTGGTTCACAGCGCCATAAGCTCGTTGAACAGGCTTTGTGTGAAATATAGTAGAGACTTTGACTGCTTTTATTGCCCTGGTGGCCCAGAGGTAGCATACCCCGGCCACAATTATAAGATCGTGGGTTTGAATCCTGGTGGGGTGAGGTATTGATTATATGTAGAAGTCCGAGTGCTTTTTGGGCTAATGAAATATATATATGGATCCTCGTACTCGGGCCGCGATTTGGGAAAAACGTTGCCTGATCACTTAAGCGCACGGGTGGTCCCCATTGGGGAGGTCTTCACGGCGCCAAAGCTCGTTGAACAGGCTTTGTGTGAAACATAGCAGAGTCTAGGACTGCTTTTAGTGTCCTGGTGGCCCAGAGGTAGCGTTCCCCGGTCACAATTATAAGATCGTGGGTTTGAATCCTGGTGGGGTGAGGTATTGATTATATGTAGAAGTCCGAGTGCTTTATTGGGCTAATGAAATATATATGGATACTCGTGTTTCCAAGCCGGATATGGTAAAACGTTGCTCTGATCACCTAAGGGGGAAGGGTGGTCCCCATTAGAGATTCACAGCGCCATAAGGTCGTTGAACAGGCTTTGTGTGAAATATAGTAGAGTCTAGGACTGCTTTTATTGTCCTGGTGGCCCAGAGGTAGCATACCCCGGTCACAATTATAAGATCGTGGGTTTGAATCCTGGTGGGGTGAGGTGGTGATTATATGGAGAAGTCCGAGTGCTTTATTGGGCTAATGAAATATATTTGGATCCTCGTGTTTCGAAGCCGCATTTGGAAAAACGTTGCTCTGATCACCTAAGCAGCACGGGTGGTCCCCATTAGAGGTTCACGGCGCCATAAGCTCGTTGAACAGGATTTGTGTGAAATTTAGCAGAGTGTAGGACTGCTTTTATTGTCCTGGTGGCCAAGAGGTAGCGTTCCCCGGTCACAATTATTAGATCGTGGGTTCAAATCCTGGTGGGGTGAGGTTTTGATTATATGTAGAAGTCCGCGTGCTTTATTGGGCGATTGAAATATATATGGATCCTCGAGTTTCCAAGCCAGATTTGGTAAAACGTTGCTCTGATAACCTAAGCGGCACTGCTGGTCCCAATAAGAGGTTCACGGCGCCATAAGCTCATTCAACAGGCTTTGTGTGAAATATAACAGTCTAGGACTGCTTTTAGTTTCCTGGTGGTTCAGAGGCACCATTCCCCGGTCACAGTTATAAGATCATGGGTTCAAATCCTGGTGGGGTGAGGTGTTGATTATGTGTTAAGGTCCGCGTGCTTTATTGGGCTAATGAAATATATATGGATCCTCGTGTTTCGAAGCCGCATTTGGTAAAACGTTGCTCTGAACACCTAAGCGGCACGGGTGGTCCCCATTAGAGGTTCACGGCGCCATAAGCTCGTTTAACAGGCTTTGTGTGAAATATAGCAGAGTCTAGGACTGCTTTGTGTCCTAGTGGCCCCAGAGGTAGCATTCCCGGTCCTGATATAAGATCGTGGGTTCAAATCCTGGTGGGGTGAGGTGTTGATTATATGTAGAAGTCCGCGTGCTTTATTGGGCTAATGAAATATATATGGATCCTCGTGTTTCGAAGCCGCATTTGGTAAAACGTTGCTCTGATCACCTAAGCGTTACGGGTGGTCCCCATTAGAGGTTTACGGCGCCATAAGCTAGTTGAACAGGCTTTGTGTGAAATATAGCAGAGTCTAGGAATACTTTTAGTGTCCTGGTGGCCCAGAGGTAGCGATCCCCTGTCACAATTAGAAGATCGTGGGTTCGAATCCTGGTGGGGTGAGGTGTTGATTATATGAAGAAGTCCTCGTGCTTTATTGGGCTAATGAAATATATATGGATCCTCGTGTTTCGAAGCCGCATTTGGTAAACGTTGCTCTGATCACCTAAAAGCGGTGCGAATTTGGTCACTATAAAGTGGTTCACAGCGCCATAGCTCGTTGAACAGGCTTTGTGTGAAATATAGCAGAGTCTAGGACTGCTTTTTATTGTCCTGGTGGCCCAGAGGTAGCGTTCCCCCGTCACAATTAGAAGATCGTGGGTTCATATCCTGGTGGGGTGAGGTGTTGATTATATGAAGAAGTCCGCGTGCTTTATTGGGCTAATGAAATATATATGGATCCTCGTGTTTCGAAGCCGCATTTGGTAAAACGTAGCTCTGATCACCTAAGCGGCACGGGTGGTCCTCATTAGAGGTTTACGGCGCCTTAAGCTCGTTGAACAGGTTTTGTGTAAAATATAGCAGAGTCTAGGACTGCTTTTATTGTTCCTCGTGGCCCAGAGGTAGCGTCCCCCGGTCACAATTATAAGATCGGGGGTTCAAATCCTGGTGGGATGAGGTGTTGATTATATGTAGAACTCCACGTGCTTTATTGGGCTAATGAAATATATATGGATCCTTGTGTTTCGAAGCCGCATTTTGTAAAACGTTGCTCTGATCACCTAAGCGGCACGGTTGGTCCCCTATAGTGGTTCACAGCGCCATAAGCTCGTTGAACAGGCTTTGTGTGAAATATAGCAGAGTCTAGGACTGCTTCTATTGTCCTAGTGGCCCAGAGGTAGCATTCACCGGTAACAATTATAAGATCGTGGGTTCAAATCCTGGTGGGGTGAGGTGTTGATTATATGTAGAAGTCTGCGTGCTTTATTGGGCTAATGAAATATATATGGATCCTCGTGTTTCGAAGCCGGTTTTGGTAAAACGTTGCTCTGATCACCTAAGCGGCACAGGTGGTCCCCATTAGTGGTTCATTGAGCCATAAGGTCGTTGAACAGGCTTTGTGTGAAATATAGTAGAGACTTGGACTGCTTTTATTGTCCTGGTGACCCAGAGGTAGCATACCCCGGTCACAATTATAAGATCGTGGATTTGAATCCTGGTGGGGTGAGGTGTTGATTATATGTAGAAGTCCGAGAGTGCTGTTGGAGCTAATAAATATATTTGGATCCTCGTGTTTGAAGCCGCCATTTGGGAAAAAAGTTGCTCTGATCACCTAAGCAGCACGGGAGGTCGATAGAGGTTCCGCAGCCATAAGCTCGTTGAACAGGATTTGTGTGAAATAGCAAGTGTAGGACTGCTTTTTATTGTCCTGGTGGCCCAGAGTGGCGTTCCCCAGTCCTTAATTATAAGATCGTGGGTTCAAATCCTGGTGGGGAATTTAAGGCTTTGATTATATGTAGAATCGCGTGCTTTATTGGGCTAATGAAATATATATGGATCTCGTGTTTGGCTTGGTTGGTAAAACGTTGGCACCTGATCACCTATGGCTGGAGTGGTCCCCATTAGAGGTTCATGGAGCCATAAGGTCGTTGAACAGGCTTTGTGTGAAATATAGTAGAGACTTGGACTGCTTTTATTGTCCTGGTGGCCCAGATGTAGCATACCCCGGTCACAATTATAAGATCGTGGGTTTGAATCCTGGTGGGGTGAGGTGTTGATTATATGTAGAAGTTCGAGTGCTTTATTGGGCTAATGAAATATATATGGATACTCGTGTTTCCAAGCTGGATATGGTAAAACGTTGCTCTGATCACCTAAGGTGCAAGGGTGGTCCCCATTAGAGGTTCACGGCGCCATAAGCTCATTCAACAGGCTTTGTGTGAAATATAACAATCTAGGACTGCTTTTAGTTTCCTAGTGGTTCAGAGGCACCGTTCCCCGGTCACAGTTATAAGATCATGGGTTCAAATCCTGGTGGGGTGAGGTGTTGATTATATGTAGAAGTCCGCGTGCTTTATTGGGATAATGAAATATATATGGATCCTCGTGTTTCCAAGCCGCATTTGGTAAAATATTGCTCTGATCACCTAAGCAGCACGGGTGGTCCCCATTAGAGGTTCACGGCGCCATAATCTCGTTGAACAGGCTTTGTGTGATATATAGCAGAGTCTAGAACTGCTTTTATTGTCCTGGTGGCCCAGAGGTAGCGTTCCGCCTGTCACAATTAGAAGATCGTGAGTTCAAATCCTGGTGGGGTGAGGTGTTGATTATGTGTAAAAGTCTGCGTGCTTTATTGGGCTAATGAAATATATATGGATCCTCGTGTTTCGAAGCCGCATTTGGTAAAACGTTGCTCTGATCACCTAAGCGGCACGGGTGGTCCCCTATAGTGGTTCACAGTGCCATAAGCTCGTTGAAAAGGCTTTGTGTGAAATATAGCAGAGTCTAGGGCTGCTTTTATTGTCCTAGTGGCCCAAAGGTAGCATTCCCCGGTCACAATTATATAATCGTGGGTTCAAATCCTGGTGGGGTGAGGTGTTGATTATATGTAGAAGTCTGCGTGCCTTATTGGGCTAATGAAATATATATGGATCCTCGTGTTTTGAAGCCGGTTTTGGTAAAACGTTGCTCTGATCACCTAAGCGGCACAGGTGGTCTCCATTAGTGGTTCATGGAGCCATAAGGTCGTTGAACAGGCTTTGTGTGAAATATAGTAGAGACTTGGACTGCTTTTATTGTCCTGGTGGCCCAGAGGTAGCATACCCCGGTCACAATTATAAGATCGTGGGTTTGAATCCTGGTGGGGTGAGGTGTTGATTAAATGTAGAAGTCCGTGTGCTTTATTGGGCTAATGAAATATATATGGATCCTCGTGTTTCGAAGCCGCATTTGGTAAAACGTTGCTCTGATCACCTTTGCGGCACGGGTGGTCCCCATTAGAAGTTCACGGCGCCATAAGCTCGTTGAACAGGCATTGTGTGAAATATAGAAGAGTCTAGGACTGCTTTTATTGTCCTGGTGGCCCAGAGGTAGCATTCCCCGGTCACAATTATAAGATCGTTGGTTCAAATCCTGGTGGGATGAGGTGTTGATTATATGTACAAGTCCGCGTGGTTTATTGGGCTAATGAAATATATATGGATCCTCGTGTTTCGAAGCCGCATTTGGTAAAACGTTGCTCTGATCACCTAAGCGGCACGGGTGGTCCTCATTAGAGGTTCACGGCGCCATAAGCTCGTTGAACAGGCTTTGTGTGAAATATAGAAGAGTCTAGGACTCCTTTTATTGTCCTAGTGGCCCTGAGGTAGCATTCCCCGGTCACAATTATAAGATCGTGGGTTCAATTCCTGGTGGGGTGAGGTGTTGATTATATGTAGAAGTCCGCGTGCTTTATTGGGCTAATGAAATATATATGGAACCTCGTGTTTCGAAGCCGCATTTGGTAAAACGTTGCTCTGATCACCTAAGCGGCACGGGTGGTCCTCATTAGAGGTTCACGGCGCCATAAGCTCGTTGAACAGGCTTTGTGTGAAATATAGCAGAGTCTAGGAATGCTTTTAGTGTCCTGGTGGCCCAGAGGTAGCGAGCCCCGGTCACAATTAGAAGATCGTGGGTTCAAATCCTGGTGGGGTGAGGTGATGATTATATGAAGAAGTCCGCGTGATTTATTGGGCTAATGAAATATATATGGATCCTCGTATTTCGAAGCCGCATTTGGTAAAACGGTGCTCTGATCACCTAAGCGGCACGGGTGGTCCCCATTAGAGGTTCATGGAGCCATAAGGTCGTTGAACAGGCTTTGTGTGAAATATAGTAGAGACTTTGACTGCTTTTATTGTCCTGGTGGCCCAGAGGTAGCATACCCCGGCCACAATTAGAAGATCGTGGGTTCGAATCCTGGTGGGGTGAGGTGTTGATTATATGAAGAAGTCCGCGTGCTTTATTGGGCTAATGAAATATATATGGATCCTCGTGTTTCGAAGCCGCATTTGGTAAAACGTTGCTCTGATCACCTAAGCGGCACGGGTGGTCCTCATTAAAGGTTTACGGTGCCTTAAGCTCGTTGAACAGGCTTTGTGTGAAATATAGCAGAGTCTAGAACTGCTTTTATTGTTCCTGGTGGCCCAGAGGTAGCGTCCCCCGGTCACAATTATAAGATCGTGGGTTCAAATCCTGGTGGGGTGAGGTGTTGATTATATGTAGAAGTCCGCGTGCTTTATTGGGCTAATGAAATATATATGGAACCTCGTGTTTGAAGCCCGCATTTGGTAAAACGTTGCTCTGATCACCTAAGCGGCGGGTGGTCCTCATTAGAGTTCACGGCGCCATAAGCTCGTTGAACAGGCTTTGTGTGAAATATAGCAGAGTCTAGGAATGCTTTTAGTGTCCTGGTGGCCCAGAGGTAGCGTTCCCCGGTCACAATTAGAAGATCGTGGGTTCGAGTCCTGGTGGGGTGAGGTGTTGATTATATGAAGAAGTCCGCGTGCTTTATTGGGCTAATGAAATATATATGGATCCTCGTGTTTCGAAGCCGCATTTGGTAAAACGTTGCTCTGATCACCTAAGCGGCACGGGTGGTCCTCATTAGAGGTTTACAGCGCCTTAAGCTCGTTTAACAGGCTTTGTGTGAAATATAGCAGAGTCTAGGACTGCTTTTATTGTTCCTGGTGGCCCAGAGGTAGCGTCCCCCGGTCACAATTATAAGATCGTGGTTTCAAATCCTGGTGGGGTGAGGTGTTGATTATATGTAGAAGTCCGCATGCTTTATTGGGCTAATGAAATATATATGGATCCTCGTGTTTCGAAGCCGCATTTGGTAAAACGTTGCTCTGATCACCTAAGCGGCACGGGTGGTCCCCATTAGAGGTTCACGGCGCCAAAAGCTCGTTGAACAGGCTTTGTGTGAAACATAGCAGAGTCTACGACTGCTTTTAGTGTCCTGGTGGCCCAGAGGTAGCGTTCCCCGGTCACAATTAGAAGATCGTGGGTTCGAGTCCTGGTGGGGTGAGGTGTTGATTATATGAAGAAGTCCGCGTGCTTTATTGGGCTAATGAAATATATATGGATCCTCGTGTTTCGAAGCCGCATTTGGTAAAACGTTGCTCTGATCACCTAAGCGGCACGGGTGGTCCCCTATAGTGGTTCACAGCGCCATAAGCTCGTTGAACAGGCTTTGTGTGAAATATAGCAGAGTCTAGGAATGCTTTTATTGTCCTAGTGGCCGAGAGGTAGCATTCCCCGGTCACAATTATAAGATCGTGGGTTCAAATCCTGATGGGGTGAGGTGTTGATTATATGTAGAAGTCTGCGTGCTTTATTGGGCTAATGAAATATATATGGATCCTCGTGTTTCGAAGTCGGATTTGGTAAAACGTTGCTCTGATCACCTAAGCGGCACAGGTGGTCCCCATTAGAGGTTCATGGAGCCATAAGGTCGTTGAACAGGCTTTGTGTGAAATATAGTAGAGACTTTGACTGCTTTTATTGTCCTGGTGGCCCAGAGGTATACCCCGGTCACAATAATAAGATTGTGGGTTTGAATCCTGGTGGGGTGAGGTGTTGATTATATGTTGAATTCCGCGTGCTTTATTGGGCTAATGAAATATATATGGATCCTCTTGTTTCGAAGCCGCATTTGGTAAAACGTTGCTCTGATCACCTAAGCGGCACGGGTGGTCCCCATTAGAGGTTCACGGCGCCATAAGCTCGTTGAACAGGCTTTGTGTGAAATACAGAAGAGTCTAGGACTGCTTTTATTGTCCTGGTGGCCCAGAGGTAGCATTCCCCGGTCACAATTATAAGATCGTTGGTTCGAATCCTGGTGGGGTGAGGTGTTGATTATATGAAGAAGTCCGCGTGCTTTATTGGGCTAATGAAATATATATGGATCCTCGTGTTTCGAAGCCGCATTTGGTAAAACGTTGCTCTGATCACCAAAGCGGCACGGGTGGTCCTCATTAAAGGTTTACGGTGCCTTAAGCTCGTTGAACAGGCTTTGTGTGAAATATAGCAGAGTCTAGGACTGCTTTTATTGTTCCTGGTGGCCCAGAGGTAGCGTCCCCCGGTCACAATTATAAGATCGTGGGTTCAAATCCTGGTGGGGTGAGGTGTTGATTATATGTAGAAGTCCGCGTGCTTTATTGGGCTAATGAAATATATATGGAACCTCGTGTTTCGAATCCGCATTTGGTAAAACGTTGCTCTGATCACCTAAGCGGCACGGGTGGTCCTCATTAGAGGTTCACTGCGCCATAAGCTCGTTGAACAGGCTTTGTGTGAAATATAGCAGAGTCTAGGAATGCTTTTAGTGTCCTGGTGGCCTAGAGGTAGCGATCCCCGGTCACAATTAGAAGATCGTGGGTCCGAATCCTGGTGGGGTGAGGTGTTGATTATATGAAGAAGTCCGCGTGCTTTATTGGGCTAATGAAATATATATGGATCCTCGTGTTTCGAAGCCGCATTTGGTAAAACGTTGCTCTGATCACCTAAGTGGCAAGGGTGGTCCTCATTAGAGGTTTACGGCGCCTTAAGCTCGTTTAACAGGCTTTGTGTGAAATATAGCAGAGTCTAGGACTGCTTTATTGTTCCTGGTGGCCCAGAGGTAGCGTCCCCCGGTCACAATTATAAGATCGTGGTTTCAAATCCAGGTGGGGTGAGGTGTTGATTATATGTAGAAGTCCGCATGCTTTATTGGGCTAATGAAATATATATGGATCCTCGTGTTTCGAAGCCGCATTTGGTAAAACGTTGCTCTGATCACCTAAGCGGCACGGGTGGTCCCCATTAGAGGTTCACGGCGCCAAAAGCTCGTTGAACAGGCTTTGTGTGAAACATAGCAGAGTCTACGACTGCTTTTAGTGTCCTGGTGGCCCAGAGGTAGCGTTCCCCGGTCACAATTAGAAGATCGTGGGTTCGAGTCCTGGTGGGGTGAGGTGTTGATTATATGAAGAAGTCCGCGTGCTTTATTGGGCTAATGAAATATATATGGTCTAGCGTATTGCCAGATACCCAAAGAATGTTCTATATTACTGAGGGTATATACAAACACTTGTTGTCTTTAAAAGTAGGTTCTATTCTCGTACGGGAGATAATACAGTAGGACGCCTGTGGGCACGCCACCAGGACTCGGTCTTAACTACTTCTACATCTATCTATGTATTACTACGCGCTGGCCTATACAGATGCCAGCATTCACAAGCTGAATACATAAAGTATAAATGTGATAATTTATATACATAATATGGTGCACAATAAATAGAATATTACATAGAATTAATACATGTTCTGTAATACTTTACTATACATAATTAATAAGAGTAATATAAGAGTAATATAATAATATACAGCTGAAGGCACTACTTTGTGTCCATATATATCATACACCTCCCTCCCCCCTATACACTCATAGTTTCATCTTGAGCGGACCTTTTGTTTCTGAGTCGCTCGGACCTGCGGAGTACTGGGGCAGAAACACAAGGTGGGGATGGATTTACTTTAGAGACATCAACATTAGGGGACTCAACTGGGGAGGGGTCAACACTAGGCAGCTCCACAGGTCGGAGGAAACGACGGTTCCTCCACCATACTCTACCACTAGGAAGACGCACTTGGTAGTCCCTGGACCGGCCAATACCCATGACAACCCCAACCTTGTCCCAGCGGTGAGATACCGGATCTTGAATCCTGATCTGCTGGCCGATACTCAACCTGGGAAGGGGGCGGGCATGACAGTCGTACCGAGCAGCGACATCTGCGGCTCGTTCTGCTGCACGGTGGTCACATTCTTCAGTCTTGGCCTGCCACTCTTGAGAAAAAGACTTCGGGTGGGCAGGAACACAAGACCTGAGATGATGTCCGTATAGAACCTGGGCTGGGGAGCGTCCGGTGAAGTTCGGGGTGTTGCGTAACTCCAACAAACCTCGAAGGAAGTCCTCGCAGTCGATATTTCCTGAGGGTGACACCTGAAGGATCAGGTGTTTCACAGTCTTGACTGCGGCTTCAGCGTGTCCATTCGCCTGGGGGTAGTGGGGCGAGGTCACGACATGACGGACTCCCCAACGGTCCATGAAGTCCCGGAACTCGTGGCTGGTGAACTGGGGTCCTCCATCAGTCCTGAGGCGGAGGGGAACACCAACTTCTCTGAAGTAATGCCTGAAGCTCCGGATGGTAGCAGTAGCCGTTGTATCACTACCACAGGGGACGACAACAGGCCATCCAGACAGTCGGTCGGCAATGACGAGGAAGGACTTCCCTGCAACTGCAAAGAAATCGGCCGACACAGACTCGAAGGGTCTTGAAGGGTTATCGTCGCACATTAAAGGTTCCTGTTGCTGGCTAGGTTGCAGAATCTGGCACGGTTCACAGGCACGGACGGTACTTGCAATGTCCGCGTTGATTCCGGGCCAAAATACAGTCTGCTTCGCCCGTCGCTTGGTGGCCTCCACTCCTCGATGGCTGTCGTGAAGGCGGGCCAAGGTACGGCGGCGTAGGGCAGCAGGAATAACTACTCGTGGACCATACAAGACGAGGTCTCCATCACAATAGAGGTCCTCGCGTATTTTCCAGTACGGGAGTAGCGATTCATGAAGGTCGTATCGGGTAGATGGAAATCCCTGAAACACACAGTCGACGAGCCGGATGTAGGAAGGGTCGGCCCGGGCTGCGGTGCGGAGATCTTCAAGAGTTTTGTCTGCATCCGGTGCTGTAGACTCTTCTGATGTGAAGACGGCCTTCAATGAAACCACTGACTTGAGGGATGCAGCAGCTGTAGAACACAACATCTCGTCCTCTGGGGTGGGGCGACTGACGGGGGCGCGGGACAGAGCATCCGGGATGCACAACAGCTTACCCGCACGCCACACAGCCGTGAAGAGATAAGGCGAGAGCTTCTCTTTCAGACGTTGAAGGCGAGGATTTTCTACTGCATCCAAAGAGTAGTGATTGATTATAGGTATAAGGGGGCGATGATCCGTGAAGAGGGTGAAGTGCTGAAGTCCTATCAGGTAGAAACGGCACTTCGCCATCGCCCAGACAACAGCCAACATCTCCAGCTCAATCGTGGCATATCGGGTCTCAGCGTCCGTCAGGAACCGGGATCCACACTGAATTAAGCGGAGTTGTCCACCGCCATGGTCCTGCAGAAGGGCGTAACCAACGCCGTAGAGTCTGGAGGCGTCAGTCTGGAGGACGGTGGGTAGGGCTGGGTCGTAACAGGCGAGGACAGGTGGACTCACAAGGGCCTGCTTAACTCGCTGGAAGGCCTCTTGATGATCTGGGGTCCACAGGAATGTCCTCCTGGGGCTCAGCAGGGGGCGTAACGGCTGGGCTGCGGCGGAGATGTCAGGTGTGAATTCAGCCAGCTGATTGACCAGACCTAAAAAAGAACGGAGGTCTGTTAGGTTGGCAGGGGTTGGAAAATCCCTGATTCCACTTACTTTCTCCGGGTCAGCTGCGATGCCTGATGCTGAGAGAGTGTACCCACAGAAGTTCACTGATGGAGCGGCGACTACAAACTTGTCAGCGTTGAGGGTAATCCCGTACTTTCGACATCTGGTGAGAACTTCATATATCCGGGAGAGGTGGGCACAGTAGTCTTCGTCGTGGAGTAAGATATCATCAACCACCTTGACACAATTCGTGACTCCTTGAAGGGCCGCGTCACCACGTTGACAGAATGCATCGCCCGTAGCGGCAAATCCCATGGGGCCTCTGCAATACTGGTATCTTCCAAATGGTGTGATGAATGTAGTCAAGTGTTGGTCTTCTTCGGCCAACTCGATCTGCCAATAACCACATAAGGCGTCCATAGTTGTAAAAAACTTCGCCTTCGGGTCCACACTTCGAACAGCTGCGAAGGGTGTGGGTGAAGGGTGGGCTGGACGGGAAACTTGCTGGTTAAGTTTTGACAGATCGGTGGTGATCCGTACTCCACCACGAGGTTTGGCGACGGGGACGAGAGGGTGGCACCAAGGTGAAGGTTCGTCTCCGGCCGGTTTGATGATTCCCTGAGCAACCATGGAGTCAAGTTCTTGTCTAACTAGCTCCTTGTAGGCGTGAGGAATCAAACGAGGGGTGTGGATGGCAAAAGGTGTAGCACCATCCTTAAGATGAATCTTCATAGGTGGACCCACCATCGGCTTCAGTGGTGTGGATCCTAAAGATTTCTTATTAACCAACACGTCAGCAAACTCCTTGAGAAGGTAAGCTCTTGCGTCAGAAGGGGACGTGTCAGTAGAGATAGGGAATTCCTTCAACCTGTTGACATGGGTGACCTTTAAGATAGGTTTAGGGAATTCCTTGGAAATAATGGCCAACTCCTGACAATGGCCATATGATAAAAGCGGAGTCGGGATACCATTATGAACATCAATCCGGGCTGAGCAAGACTGCTTACCAAAGGTAAGGGTAGCCCAGAAAGATCCCAACGCTGGAGCCATTTTGGAACCATCAGCTGTCAGTTTCGTTGTCTGAGGAGGGGGCTGTAGGTTGCTCCGGGGTATTCCCAAACTTGCTAAATGTTGTGGACCAATTACTGAGACGTCAGCACCGGTGTCAGGTAACATCTGAAGACTGGATGACGAGTTACCGTAAGAAATGACGACATTGATGTGCTGGGGCGTCGTGTCTGTGGAACTATGTACACGACGGCAGGAACTACTGGACACAGCGTCTTGATGCTTGCCAGAAGGAGGGGGCGCGCCAGCACTACCTGAGGATGACTTCTTGGATCCTAGGTGGTGTCCTTTATGTGTCTTCTTACGACAACATTTGTCATAATGGCCCACACGACCACAAAGTCTACACTGAACTTTGCTAGCAGGGCACTTGACTGTGTAAGCCCAGTGACCCTGGCGGTCGCAACTTCTGCACACGCTTTTAGCAGCTGGGCACTGGGAGGCATTATGCTGTCTCGCACAGCTGTTACACAAAGCTGCTGCTGAAGGTGTAGCTGGAGGGTGAGGGGTGGGGTTACCTTGCTGCTTCTTACCCTTTCTGTAGGAAGACACCGCCCTCACCTGGTCAGGCTGTGAGCGTAAAGCTGAAGTCGCACACCTGGCGGCCTCGTACGCTCGACATTTCGTAACAACATCTTGAAGGGAGGAAGTGGGGTCGAGGGAAATGAGACGCTGAACTAGCTCTTCATCTCGGACACCCGTTAAGATAATTGTCTTAAGTTGTGTTTCTTCACAGACTTGAGAATGTCCGGGACAAACATCAACTTCCTCTGAACACCTTTTGAGCCTTACAAAAAACGCGTCAAAAGATTCTCCCTCAAGCTGTTTACATTGGAGGAGTTCTCTTCTCCTGAGTGCTTCGTTGCGCTGTCCCTTGACGTGTTCCTGCAACTTGTCGAGCACGGCCTCTACCGTCAGAGTTGTCGTAGGAGGCACTTGAAGTGTGTGCTCGAGAGTACGTTGTGTCTCTAAGGACAAGCACATACGAAGCTGTATCATTTGTTTCGGCTGTGATAAACTGGACAAGTCAACCATTGTTGCGTAGTCTTGCCAGCGTCGACGCCATTCCCTAAACGTCTGATAAGAAGCGTCAGACATCAGGGAGGGAGGCGTCTGTACAGCAGCCTTTTGAGGTGTTGTTCCGACTCTGGGAAATGAGGTACCAGTACCTCTAGTCGCATCAACATCAGTTGTAGCAGACGAATCTTGTACGGTAGAACGTTGTGGGGAGGCTAACAGAGAAATCAAAGCTTCAAACCTGGCTTGATCCTCCTGTCTTCTAAGGTCATCCTCACGTCTACGTATGTCTTCGAGTTCTCTGCGTGTTTGTTCCTCTTTGTGGCGTCGTCTTTCAGACTCATGTGTACCTAAGTTCTTCCTCTTCTCTCCTTGCAATATCGTCCCGGCGTCGAGAAGTTTCCATCCACTTTATCAGTTGAAGGAGATCTGTGGACGCATGCATCGCAGGAGAGCTGGCTCGCGACGAGCGAGGAGATTCTGTGGGCGATTGGGCATTGTCACTGTGGGGAGTGTGGGTGGGTGGGGAGATATCTCCCACACTAAAACTCGTAGCCCCATCGTCCAGGGTATCGTTATGATCCCTGTGAGACATGCCGACTGCTTCTGTACTCTATCTGTGCAAAAGACCGGGTCAGCCCCTCGTAATCTATGCACAGAATTACAGAAGTCTCAAGTAAGTCACCAGAAATCTTGTATAAGGTGAATGCGTGTGTGTGTTTGTGTGTCTGGCGGGAGGGGAGAGACTTGGCGCGCTGCCAGACGTAGGAGCGAGTGGCCAGCGTGGCGTAGCTCCTCAGTCACCCTCAGACCAGAGACGGGAGAGCACGTACTGTCGGGTCGCTCCCTTAGTCAGCTGACCGCAACTTGCACAGACAATTATGATTAAAATACACAGCACAGCACTTCACAAAACACTTCACTTCACAGCACAGCACTGTACACAGCATAGCACTTCACAACACTGTAAGTCTAGAGGCTTGTAGTAGTCTTGCTGTCGGCTGAAGTGGAAGAGACGCCATAAACAGAGTCCGGGGGAAGGCTTGGTCCACTGAATCTCACTGAGAAATAATCACTGCGCCATCTAGCGTATTGCCAGATACCCAAAGAATGTTCTATATTACTGAGGGTATATACAAACACTTGTTGTCTTTAAAAGTAGGTTCTATTCTCGTACGGGAGATAATACAGTAGGAAGCCTGTGGGCACGCCACCAGGACTCGGTCTTAACTACTTCTACATCTATCTATGTATTACTACGCGCTGGCCTATACAGATGCCAGCATTCACAAGCTGAATACATAAAGTATAAATGTGATAATTTATATACATAATATGGTGCACAATAAATAGAATATTACATAGAATTAATACATGTTCTGTAATACTTTACTATACATAATTAATAAGAGTAATATAAGAGTAATATAATAATATACAGCTGAAGGCACTACTTTGTGTCCATATATATCATACATATGGATCCTCGTGTTTCGAAGCCGCATTTGGTAAAACGTTGCTCTGATCACCTAAGCGGCATGGGTGGTCCCCTTTAGTGGTTCACAGCGCCATAAGCTCGTTGAACAGGCTTTGTGTGAAATATAGCAGAGTCTAGGAATGCTTTTATTGTCCTAGTGGCCCAAAGGTAGCATTCCCCGGTCACAATTATAAGATCGTGGGTTCAAATCCTGATGGGGTGAGGTGTTGATTATATGTAGAAGTCTGCGTTCTTTATTGGGCTAATGAAATATATATGGATCCTCGTGTTTCGAAGTCGGATTTGGTAAAACGTTGCTCTGATCACCTAAGCGGCACAGGTGGTCCCCATTAGAGGTTCATGGAGCCATAAGGTCGTTGAACAGGCTTTGTGTGAAATATAGTAGAGACTTTGACTGCTTTTATTGTCCTGGTGGCCCAGAGGTAGCATACCCCGGTCACAATACTAAGATTGTGGGTTTGAATCGTGGTGGGGTGAGGTGTTGATTATATGTTGAAGTCCGCGTGCTTTATTGGGCTAATGAAATATATATGGATCCTCTTGTTTCGAAGCCGCATTTGGTAAAACGTTGCTCTGATCACCTAAGCGGCACGGGTGGTCCCCATTAGAGGTTCACGGCGCCATAAGCTCGTTGAACAGGCTTTGTGTGAAATACAGAAGAGTCTAGGACTGCTTTTATTGTCCTGGTGGCCCAGAGGTAGCATTCACCGGTCACAATTATAAGTTTGTGGGTTCAAATCCTGGTGGGATGAGGTGTTGATTATATGTACAAGTCCGCATGCTTTATTGGGCAAATGAAATATATATGGATCCTCGTGTTTCGAAGCCGCATTTGGTAAACGTTGCTCTGATCACCTAAGCGGCACGGGTGGTCCTCATTAAAGGTTCACGGCGCCATAAGCTCGTTGAACAGGCTTTGTGTGAAATATAGCAGAGTCTAGGAATGCTTTTAGTGTCCTGGTGGCCCAGAGGTAGCGATCCCCGGTCACAATTAGAAGATCGTGGGTTCGAATCCTGGTGGGGTGAGGTGTTGATTATATGAAGAAGTCCGTGTGCTTTATTGGGCTAATGAAATATATATGGATCCTCGTGTTTCGAAGCCGCATTTGGTAAAACGTTGCTCTGATCACCTAAGCGGCACAGGTGGTCCTCATTAGATGTTTACGGTGCCTTAAGCTCGTTGAACAGGCTTTGTGTGAAATATAGCAGAGTCTAGGACTGCTTTTATTGTTCCTGGTGGCCCAGAGGTAGCGTCCCCCGGTCACAATTATAAGATCGTGGGTTCAAATCCTGGTAGCATACCCCGGCCACAATTATAAGATCGTGGGTTTGAATCCTGGTGGGGTGAGGTATTGATTATATGTAGAAGTCCGAGTGCTTTATTGGGCTAATGAAATATATATGGATACTCGTGTTTCCAAGCCGGATATGGTAAAACGTTGCTCTGATCACCTAAGGGGCAAGGGTTGTCCCCATTAGAGGTTCACGGCGCCATAAGCTCATTCAACAGGCTTTGTGTGAAATATAACAATCTAGGACTGCTTTTAGTTTCCTGGTGGTTCAGAGGCACCGTTCCCCGGTTACAGTTATAAGATCATGGGTTGAAATCCTGGTGGGGTGAGGTGTTGATTATATGTAGAAGTCCGCGTGCTTTATTGGGATAATGAAATATATATGGATCCTCGTGTTTCGAAGCCGCATTTGGTAAAACATTGCTCTCATCACCTAAGCAGCACGGGTGGTCCCCATTAGAGGTTCACGGCGCCATAATCTCGTTGAACAGGCTTTGTGTGAAATATAGCAGAGTCTAGGACTGTTTTTATTGTCCTGGTGGCCCAGAGGTAGCGTTCCCCGGTCACAATTATAAGATCGTGGGTTCAAATCCTGGTGGGGTGAGGTGTTGATTATATGTAGAAGTCCGAGTGCTTTATTGGGCTAATGAAATATATATGGATCCTCGTGTTTCGAAGCCGCATTTGGTAAAACGTTGCTCTGATCACCTAAGCGGCACGGGTGGTCCCCTATTAGCGGTTCACGGCGCCATAAGCTCGTTGAACAGGCTTTGTGTGAAATATAGCAGAGTCTAGGACTGTTTTATTATCCCAGGCCCAGAGGTAGCATTCCCCGGTCACAATCATAAGATCGTGGGTTGAAATCCTGGTGGGGTGAGGTGTTGATTATATGAAGAAGTCCGCGTGCTTTATTGGGCTAATGAAATATATATGGATCCTCGTGTTTCGAAGCCGCATTTGGTAAAACGTTGCTTTGATCACCTAAGCGGCACGGGCGGTCCCCTATAGTGGTTCACAGCGCCATAAGCTCGTTGAAGAGGCTTTGTGTGAAATATAGTAGAGACTTGGACTGCTTTTATTGTCCTGGTGGCCCAGAGGTAAGTATACCCCGGGTCACAATTATAAGATCGGGTTTGAATCCAGGTGAGGTGCGTTGATTATATGTAGAAGTCCGCGTGCTTTATTGGGCTAATGAAATATATATGGATCCTCGTGTTGCAAAGCCGCATTTGGTAAAACGTTCCTCTGATCACCTAAGCGGCACGGGTGGTCCCCATTAGAGGTTCACGGCGCCATAAGCTCGTTCAACAGGCTTTATGTGAAATATAGAAGAGTCTAGGACTGCTTTTATTGTCCTGGTGGCCCAGAGGTAGCATTCCTCGGTCACAATTATAAGATCGTGGGTTCAAATCCTGGTGGGATGAGGTGTTGATTATATGTACAAGTCCGCGTGCTTTATTGGGCTAATGAAATATATATGGATCCTCGTGTTTCGAAGCCGCATTTGGTAAAACGTTGCTCTGATCACCTAAGCGGCACGGGTGGTCCTCATTAAAGGTTCACGGCGCCCTAAGCTCGTTGAACAGGCTTTGTGTGAAATATAGCAGAGTCTAGGAATGCTTTTAGTGTCCTGGTGGCGCAGAGGTAGCGATCCACGGTCACAATTAGAAGATCGTGGGTTCGAATCCTGGTGGGGTGAGGTGTTGATTATATACAGAAGTCCGCGTGCTTTATTGGGCTAACGAAATATATATGGATCCTCGTGTTTCGAAGCCGCATTTGGTATTTCGTTGCTCTGATCACCTAAGCGGCACGGGTGGTCCTCATTAGAGGTTCACGGCGCCATAAGCTCGTTGAACAGGCTCTCTGTGTGAAATATAGCAGAGTCTAGAATGCTTTTTAGTGTCCTGCGGCCCAGAGGTAGCATTCCCTAGGTCACAAATTCTTTATAAGATCGTGGGTTCAAATCCTGGTGGGTGAGGTGTTGATTATATGTAGAAGTCCGATGCTTTATTGGGCTAATGAAATATATATGGATCCTCGGTTTCGAAGCCGATTTGGTAAAACGTTGCTCTGATCACCTAAGCGGCACAGGTGGTCCCCATTAGAGGTTCATGGAGCCATAAGGTCGTTGAACAGGCTTTGTGTGAAATATAGTAGAGACTTTGACTGCTTTATTGTCCTAGTGGCCCAGAGGTAGCATTCCCCGGTCACAATTATAAGATCGTGGGTTCAAATCCTGGTGGGGTGAGGTGATGATTATATGTAGAAGTCTGCGTGCTTTATTGGGCTAATCAAATATATATGGATCCTCGTGTTTCGAAGCCGTATTTGGTAAAACGTTGCTCTGATCACCTAAGCGGCACGGGTGGTCCTCATTAGAGCTTCACAGCGCCATAAGCTCGTTGAACAGGCTTTGTGTGAAATATAGCTGAGTCTAGGAATGCTTTTAGTGTCCTGGTGGCCCAGAAGTAGCGATCCCCGGTCACAATAAGAAGATCGTGGGTTCGAATCCTGGTGGGGTGAGGTGTTGATTATATGAAGAAGTCCGCGTGCTTTATTGGTCTAATGAAATATATATGGATCCTCGTGTTTCGAATCCGCATTTGGTAAAACGTTGCTCTGATCACCTAAGCGGCACGGGTGGTCCCCATTAGAGGTTCATGGAGCCATAAGGTCGTTGAACAGGCTTTGTGTGAAATATAGTAAAGACTTTGACTGCTTTTATTGTCCTGGTGGCCCAGAGGTAGCATACCCCGGCCACAATTAGAAGATCGTGGGTTCGAATCCTTGTGGGGTGAGGTGTTGAATATATGAAGAAGTCCGCGTGCTTTATTGGGCTAATGAAATATATATGGATCCTCGTGTTTCGAAGCCGCATTTGGTAAAACGTTGCTCTGATCACCTAAGCGGCACGGGTGGTCCTCATTAGAGGTTCACGGCGCATTAAGCTCGTTGAACAGGCTTTGTGTGAAATATAGCAGAGTCTAGGAATGCTTTTAGTGTCCTGGTGGCACAGAGGTAGCGATCCCCGGTCACAATTAGAAGATCGTGGGTTCGAATCCTGGTGGGGTGAGGGGTTGATTATATGAAGAAGTCCGAGTGCTTTATTGGGCTAATGAAATAAATATGGATCCTCGTGTTTCGAAGCCGGATTTGGTAAAACGTTGCTCTGATCACCTAAGCGGCA
>NW_024729413.1:0-20218 GCF_018991925.1 Homarus americanus | reverse complement strand
ATCATGGTCGTGGATATTATAATCTTGGTCGTGGTTGTTATAATCATGGTCGTCGTTGTTATAATCATAGTCGTGGCTGTTATAATCATAGTTGTGGTTATTATAATCATGGTCGTGGTTGTTATAATCATAGTTGTGGTTGTTATAATCTTGGTCGTGGTTGTTATAATCATGGTCGTGGTTGTTATAATCTTGGTCGTGATTGTTATAATCATGGTCGTCGTTGTTATAATCATAGTCGTGGCTGTTATAATCATAGTTGTGGTTTTTATAATCATGGTCCTGGTTATTATAATCATGGTCGTCGTTGTTATAATCATAGTCGTGGTTGTTATAATCATGGTGGTGGTTGTTATAATCATGGTCGTGGTTATGATCATAGTTGTGGTTTTTATAATCATTGTCGTGGTTGTTATAATCAATGGTCGTGGTTGCTATAATCATGGTCGTGGTTGTTACAATCTTGGTCATCATTGTTATAATCATGGTCGTTGTTGTTATAATCATGGTCGTCATTGTTATAATCATAGTCGTGGCTGTTATAATCATAGTTGTGGTTATTATGATCATGGTCGTGGTTTTTATAATCATGGTCCTGGTTATTATAATCATGGTCGTTGTTGTTATATACATGGTCGTGGTTGTTATAATCATGGTGGTGGTTGTTATAATCATGGTCGTGGTTATGATCATAGTTGTGGTTTTTATAATCATTGTCGTGGTTGTTATAATCAATGGTCGTGGTTGTTATAATCATCGTCATGGTTGTTATAATCATGGTACTGGTTGTTATAATCATGGTCGTTGTTGTTATAATCATGGTGGTGGTAGTTATATTCATAGTCGTGGTTGTTATAATCATGGTGGTGGTAGTTATAATCATGGTCGTGGTTATGATCATAGTCGTGGTTTTTATAATCATTGTGGTGGTTGATATAATCAATGGTCCTGGTTATATAATCATGGTCGTGGTTGCTATAATCATGGTCGTGGTTGTTATAATCATGGTCGTGGTTGTTATAATCATGGTTCTGGTTGTTATAATCATGGTCCAGGATGTTATAATCATGGTCGTGGTTATAATCATGGTCGTGGTTGTTATAATCATGGTCGTGGTTGTTATAATCATGGACGTGATTGTTATAATCATGGTTGTGGTTGTTATAATCATAGTCGTGGTTGTTATAATCATGGTCGTTGTTGTTATAATCATGGTCGTGGATGTTATAATAATGGTCGTGGTTGTTATAATCATAGTCTTGGCTGTTATAACCATAGTTGTGGTTATTATAATCATGGTCGTGGTTGTTATAATCATGGTCCTGGTTGTTATAATCATGGTCGTTTTTGTTATATATATGGTCGTGGTTGATAAAATCATGGTCGTGCTAGTTATATTCATGGTCGTGGTTGATATAATCATGGTGGTGGTTGTTATAATCATGGTCGTGGTTATGATCATAGTCGTGGTTTTCATAATCATTGTCGTGGTTGTTATAATCAATGGTCGTGGTTGTTATAATCATGGTCGTAGTTGTTATGATCATGGTCGTGGTTGCTATAATCATGGTCGTGGTTGTTACAATCTTGGTCATCATTGTTATAATCATGGTCGTGGTTGTTATAATCATAGTTGTGGTTGTTATAATCTTGGTCGTGGTTATTATAATCATGGTCGTGGTTGTTATAATCTTGGTCGTCGTTGTTATAATCATGGTCGTCGTTGTTATAATCATAGTCGTGGCTGTTATAATCATTGTTGTGGTTTTTATAATCATGGTCCTGGTTATTATAATCATGGTCGATGTTGTTATATACATGGTCGTGGTTGTTATAATCATGGTGGTGGTTGTTATAATCATGGTCGTGGTTATGATCATAGTTGTGGTTTTTATAATCATTGTGGTTGTTATAATCAATGGTCGTGGTTGTTAAAATCATGGTCGTAGTTGTTGTGATCATCGTCGTGGTTGTTATAATCATGGTCGTCGCTTGTTATAATCTTGGTCATCGTTGTTATAATCATGGTCGTGGTTGTTATAATCATAGTCGTGGTTGTTATAATCATAGTCGTGGTTGTTATAATCATGGTCATATGTCATAATCATGGTCCTGGTTATTATAATCATGGTCGTGTTATTATAATCATGGTCGTGATTGTTATAATCATGGTCGTGGTTGTTATAATCATGGTCGTGGTTCTTATAATCATCGTCGTGGTTATTATAATCATGGTCCTGGTTGTTATAATTATGGTCGTGGTTGCTATAATCATGGTCGTGGTTGTTATAATTATGGTCGTGGTTGTTATAATCATGGTTCTGGTTGTTATAATCATGGTCCAGGATGTTATAATCATGGTTGTGGTTATGATCATAGTCGTGGTTGTTATAATCATGGTCGATTTTGTTATAATTCTGGTTCGTGGTTGATATAATCATGGTTGTAGTTATTATAATCATAGTCATGGTTATTATAATCATGGTCGTGGTCGTTATAATCATGGTCGTGGTTGTTATAATCTTGGTCATCATTGTTGTAATCATGGTCGTGGTTGTTATATAATAGTCGTGGTTGTTATAATCATGGTCGTGGTTGTTATAATCATGGTCATGCTAGATATAATCATGGTCGTGGTTGTTATAATCATGGCCCTTCTTGTTATAATCATTGTCGTGGTTGGTATAATCATGGTCGTGGTTGTTATAATCATGGTGGTGGTTGTTATAATCATGGTCGCGGTTGTTATAATCATGGTCGTGGTTCTGATAATCATGGTCGTGGTTGTTTTAATACTAGTCGTGGTTCTTATAATCATGGTCGTGGTTGCTATAATCATCGTCATGGTTGTTATAATCATGGTCCTGGTTATTATAATCATAGTCGTGGTTGGTATAATCATGGTCGTGGTTGTTATAGTCATGGTGGTGGTTGTTATAATCATGGTCGTGGTTGTTATAATCATAGTCGCGGTTCTTATAATAATGGTCGTGTTTGTTATAATAATGGTCGTGGTTGTTATAATACTAGTCGTGGTTCTTATAATCATGGTCGTGGTTGTTATAATCATGGTCCTGGTTATTATAATCATAGTCGTGGTTGGTATAATCATGGTCGTGGTTGTTATAATCTTGGTGGTGGTTGTTATAATCATGGTCCTGGTTATTATAATCATAGTCGTGGTAGTTATATTCATGGTCCTGGTTGTTTTAATCATGGTCGCGGTTGTTATAATCATGGTCGAGTTTGATATAATTATGGTCGTGGTTCTTATAATCATGGTCGTGGTTATTATAATCATGGTCGTGGTTTTTATAATCATGGTCGTGGTTGTTATAATCATGGTGTGGTTGTTATAATGGCGGTCATGGTTGTTTAACCATGGTCGTGGTGTTATAATCATGTTCGTGGTTGCTATAATCATGGTCGTGGTTGTTATAATCATGTCGTGGCTGTTTTAATTCATGGTCGTGGTTGTTATAATCATGGTCCTGGTTGTTATAATCATGGTCGTTGATTGTTATATACATTGTCGTGGTTGATAAAATCATGGTCGTGCTAGTTGTAATCATGGTCGTGGTTGTTATAATCATGGTCGTGGATATTATAATCTTGGTCGTGGTTGTTATAATCATGGTCGTCGTTGTTATAATCATAGTCGTGGCTGTTATAATCATAGTTGTGGTTATTATAATCATGGTCGTGGTTGTTATAATCATAGTTGTGGTTGTTATAATCTTGGTCGTGGTTGTTATAATCATGGTCGTGGTTGTTATAATCTTGGTCGTGATTGTTATAATCATGGTCGTCGTTGTTATAATCATAGTCGTGGCTGTTATAATCATAGTTGTGGTTTTTATAATCATGGTCCTGGTTATTATAATCATGGTCGTCGTTGTTATAATCATAGTCGTGGTTGTTATAATCATGGTGGTGGTTGTTATAATCATGGTCGTGGTTATGATCATAGTTGTGGTTTTTATAATCATTGTCGTGGTTGTTATAATCAATGGTCGTGGTTGCTATAATCATGGTCGTGGTTGTTACAATCTTGGTCATCATTGTTATAATCATGGTCGTTGTTGTTATAATCATGGTCGTCATTGTTATAATCATAGTCGTGGCTGTTATAATCATAGTTGTGGTTATTATGATCATGGTCGTGGTTTTTATAATCATGGTCCTGGTTATTATAATCATGGTCGTTGTTGTTATATACATGGTCGTGGTTGTTATAATCATGGTGGTGGTTGTTATAATCATGGTCGTGGTTATGATCATAGTTGTGGTTTTTATAATCATTGTCGTGGTTGTTATAATCAATGGTCGTGGTTGTTATAATCATCGTCATGGTTGTTATAATCATGGTACTGGTTGTTATAATCATGGTCGTTGTTGTTATAATCATGGTGGTGGTAGTTATATTCATAGTCGTGGTTGTTATAATCATGGTGGTGGTAGTTATAATCATGGTCGTGGTTATGATCATAGTCGTGGTTTTTATAATCATTGTGGTGGTTGATATAATCAATGGTCCTGGTTATATAATCATGGTCGTGGTTGCTATAATCATGGTCGTGGTTGTTATAATCATGGTCGTGGTTGTTATAATCATGGTTCTGGTTGTTATAATCATGGTCCAGGATGTTATAATCATGGTCGTGGTTATAATCATGGTCGTGGTTGTTATAATCATGGTCGTGGTTGTTATAATCATGGACGTGATTGTTATAATCATGGTTGTGGTTGTTATAATCATAGTCGTGGTTGTTATAATCATGGTCGTTGTTGTTATAATCATGGTCGTGGATGTTATAATAATGGTCGTGGTTGTTATAATCATAGTCTTGGCTGTTATAACCATAGTTGTGGTTATTATAATCATGGTCGTGGTTGTTATAATCATGGTCCTGGTTGTTATAATCATGGTCGTTTTTGTTATATATATGGTCGTGGTTGATAAAATCATGGTCGTGCTAGTTATATTCATGGTCGTGGTTGATATAATCATGGTGGTGGTTGTTATAATCATGGTCGTGGTTATGATCATAGTCGTGGTTTTCATAATCATTGTCGTGGTTGTTATAATCAATGGTCGTGGTTGTTATAATCATGGTCGTAGTTGTTATGATCATGGTCGTGGTTGCTATAATCATGGTCGTGGTTGTTACAATCTTGGTCATCATTGTTATAATCATGGTCGTGGTTGTTATAATCATAGTTGTGGTTGTTATAATCTTGGTCGTGGTTATTATAATCATGGTCGTGGTTGTTATAATCTTGGTCGTCGTTGTTATAATCATGGTCGTCGTTGTTATAATCATAGTCGTGGCTGTTATAATCATTGTTGTGGTTTTTATAATCATGGTCCTGGTTATTATAATCATGGTCGATGTTGTTATATACATGGTCGTGGTTGTTATAATCATGGTGGTGGTTGTTATAATCATGGTCGTGGTTATGATCATAGTTGTGGTTTTTATAATCATTGTCGTGGTTGTTATAATCAATGGTCGTGGTTGTTATAATCATGGTCGTAGTTGTTATGATCATCGTCGTGGTTGTTATAATCATGGTCGTCGTTGTTATAATCTTGGTCATCGTTGTTATAATCATGGTCGTGGTTGTTATAATCATAGTCGTGGTTGTTATAATCATAGTCGTGGTTGTTATAATCATGGGCATGGTTGTCATAATCATGGTCCTGGTTATTATAATCATGGTCGTGGTTAATATAATCATGGTCGTGATTGTTATAATCATGGTCGTGGTTGTTATAATCATGGTCGTGGTTGTTATAATCATGGTTCTGGTTGTTATAATCATGGTCCAGGATGTTATAATCATGGTTGTGGTTATGATCATAGTCGTGGTTGTTATAATCATGGTCGATTTTGTTATAATTCTGGTTCGTGGTTGATATAATCATGGTTGTAGTTATTATAATCATAGTCATGGTTATTATAATCATGGTCGTGGTCGTTATAATCATGGTCGTGGTTGTTATAATCTTGGTCATCATTGTTGTAATCATGGTCGTGGTTGTTATAATCATAGTCGTGGTTGTTATAATCATGGTCGTGGTTGTTATAATCATGGTCATGCTAGTTATAATCATGGTCGTGGTTGTTATAATCATGGCCCTTTTTGTTATAATCATTGTCGTGGTTGGTATAATCATGGTCGTGGTTGTTATAATCATGGTGGTGGTTGTTATAATCATGGTCGCGGTTGTTATAATCATGGTCGTGGTTCTTATAATCATGGTCGTGGTTGTTATAATACTAGTCGTGGTTCTTATAATCATGGTCGTGGTTGTTATAATCATCGTCATGGTTGTTATAATCATGGTCCTGGTTATTATAATCATGGTCGTTGTTGTTATAATCATGGTCGTGGTTGTTATAATCATGGTGTGGTTGTTGTAATCATGGTCGTGGTTGTTATAATCATGGTCGTGGTTGTTATAATAATGGTCGTGTTGTTATAATATGGTCGTGGTTGTTATAATATAGTCGTGGTTCTTATAATCATGGTCGTGGTTGTTATAATCATGGTCCTGGTTATTATAATCATAGTCGTGGTTGGTATAATCATGGTCGTGGTTGTTATAATCATGGTGGTGGTTGTTATAATCATGGTCCTGGTTATAATCATAGTCGTGGTAGTTATATTCATGGTCCTGGTTGTTTTAATCATGGTCGCGGTTGTTATAATCATGGTCGAGTTTGATATAATTATGGTCGTGGTTCTTATAATCATGGTCGTGGTTATTATAATCATGGTCGTGGTTTTTATAATCATGGTCGTGGTTGTTATAATCATGGTTGTGGTTGTTATAATCATGGTCGTGGTTGTTATAATCATGGTCGTGGTTGTTATAATCATGTTCGTGGTTGTTATAATCATGGTCGTGGTTGTTATAATTATGGTCGTGGTTGTTATAATCATGGTCCTGGTTGTTATAATCATGGTCGTTGTTGTTATATACATTGTCGTGGTTGATAAAATCATGGTCGTGCTAGTTGTAATCATGGTCGTGGTTGTTATAATCATGGTCGTGGATATTATAATCTTGGTCGGGGTTGTTATAATCATGGTCGTCGTTGTTATAATCATAGTCGTGGCTGTTATAATCATAGTTGTGGTTATTATATTCATGGTCGTGGTTGTTATAATCATAGTTGTGGTTGTTATAATCTTGGTCGTGGTTGTTATAATCATGGTCGTGGTTGTTATAATCTTGGTCATCATTGTTATAATCATGGTCGTCGTTGTTATAATCATAGTCGTGGCTGTTATAATCATAGTTGTGGTTTTTATAATCATGGTCCTGGTTATTATAATCATGGTCGTCGTTGTTATAATCATAGTCGTGGTTGTTATAATCATGGTGGTGGTTGTTATAATCATGGTCGTGGTTATGATCATAGTTGTGGTTTTTATAATCATTGTCGTGGTTGCTATAATCAATGGTCGTGGTTGCTATAATCATGGTCGTGGTTGTTACAATCTTGGTCATCATTGTTATAATCATGGTCGTTGTTGTTATAATCATAGTCGTGGTTGTTATAATCTTGGTCGTGCTAATTATATTCATGGTCGTGGTTGATATAATCATGGTGGTGGTTGTTATAATCATGGTCGTGGTTATGATCATAGTCGTGGTTTTTATAATCATTGTCGTGGTTGTTATAATCAATGGTCGTGGTTGCTATAATCATGGTCGTGGTTGTTATAATCTTGGTCATCATTGTTATAATCATGGTCGTTGTTGTTATAATCTTGGTCGTGGTTGTTATAATCTTGGTCATCATTGTTATAATCATGGTCGTTGTTGCTATAATCATAGACGTGGTTGTTATAATCTTGGTCGTGGTTGTTATAATCATGGTCGTGGTTGTTATAATCTTGGTCGTGGTTGTTATAATCATTGTCGTCGTTGTTATAATCATAGTCGTGGCTATTATAATCATAGTTGTCGTTTTTATAATCATGGTCCTGGTTATTATAATCATGGTCGATGTTGTTATACACATGGTCGTGGTTGTTATAATCATGGTGGTGGTTGTTATAATCATGGTCGTGGTTGTTATAATCATGGTCGACTTTGTTATAATCATGGTCGTAGTTGTTTTAATCATGGTCGTAGTTATTATAATCATGGTCGTGGTTGTTATAATCATGGTCGTGGTTGTTATAATCATGGTTGTGGTTGTTATAATCATGGTCCAGGATGTTATAATCATGGTTGTGGTTATAATCATGGTCTTTAGTTATTATAATCATGGTCGTGGTCGTTATAATCATGGTCGTGGTTGTTATAATCTTGGTCATCATTGTTGTAATCATGGTCGTGGTTGTTATAATCATAGTCGTGGTTGTTATAATCATGGTCGTGGTTGTTATAATCATGGTCATGCTAGATATAATCATGGTCGTGGTTGTTATAATCATAGCCCTTCTTGTTATAATCATTGTCGTGGTTGGTATAATCATGGTCGTGGTTGTTATAATCATGGTGGTGGTTGTTATAATCATGGTCGCGGTTGTTATAATCATGGTCGTGGTTCTGATAATCATGGTCGTGGTTGTTATAATACTAGGCGTGGTTCTTATAATCATGGTCGTGGTTGTTATAATCATCGTCATGGTTGTAATAATCATGGTCCTGGTTGTTATAATCATGGTCGTTGTTGTTATATACATGGTCGTGGTTGATATAATCATGGTCGTGCTAGTTATATTCATGGTCGTGGTTGATATAATCATGGTCGTGGTTGCTATAATCGTGGTCGTGGTTGTTATAATCTTGGTCATCGTTGTTATAATCATGGTCGTGGTTGTTATAATCATAGTCGTGGTTGTTATAATCATGGTCGTGGTTGTTATAATCATGGTCGTGCTAGTTATAATCATGGTCGTGGTTGTTATAATCATGGTCGTGGTTGTTATAATCTTGGTCGTGGTTGTTATAATCATGGTCGTCATTGTTATAATCATAGTCGTGGCTGTTATAATCATAGTTGTGGTTATTATAATCATGGTCGTGGTTTTTATAATCATGGTCCTGGTTATTATAATCATGGTCGTTGTTGTTATATACATGGTCGTGGTTGTTATAATCATGGTGGTGGTTGTTATAATCATGGTCGTGGTTATGATCATAGTTGTGGTTTTTATAATCATTGTCTTGGTTGTTATAATCAATGGTCCTTGTTGTTATAATCATGGTCGTGATTGGTATAATCATCGGCGTGTGTGTTTATGTCTTGGTCGTGGGTGATATAATCATGGTCGTGGTTGTTATAATAATCGTCGTGGTTGTTATAATCATGGGTGTGCTAGTTATAATCAAGGTCGTGGTTGTTATAATGAGGGTCCTTGTTGTTATAATTATGGTCGTGGTTGGTATAATCATGGGCGTTGGTGTTATAATCATGGTTGTGGAGACTAACACAGGTAGAATAAACCCCACACCTTATCTTTAATCTCAATAAACCCAGATTAACCTCACCTAATCAACAGGATTAGAGACCATTAGGATTGTACCACCAATACCGATACATTTCACACTGGATTAATAACAAAACATTTAATCACATTTCCAATAGCTAATGTCTTACGGATATCTTATCAAGTTGTGAGTCTTACATGTCTATATAATTATGTTTTATTCTTACAAATATTTATAGTTCGTTGTGTATTGTATTGTATTGTATGGTATGGTATTGTATGGTATTGTATGTATGTATATTATGTATGTTGTATGTATACCATGTATGTACTCTATATATACACATTACTTCTCTAGTCAGTAGCGTGTGGCAATGCCCCTGTTTCATGTCACCACACGCTTAGATAAATGTGCCTGGCGACATCTGGAAGCTGCTAATGTACCACTTACCACATGTCGCCTGAGAGGTCAGAGAGAGGTCAGTTGACCCTATAGGAGTGTAAGGACTACCAGCGCTTGTAAGCTCACCCTTGTATATTTCCGTTAATAAGATCCTACAGAACTCTACAGGTGTTTATGTTCGCTCCTGTTGTTAGAACCAAGTACCCCGAACATCTCCATGGCGCAGTGAGTATCAAGTGATCGATTAAGTGGAAATAAGTGCGTTCGTGTAAAATCAAGACCGGTAGATCTCCTCCGTCAACTCCGTCATCCGTGCCATTGTCTCCCACAAAAATTCGTTTGAATGACCAACGAGTTTTGAGCAGTGTGCAGTGACCTCAATTTCCTGTGAAGTATCTTTAAGTGCCCCTCGTGTGTGTGTAGTGTTAAAGTGTGTGTCCTTGTTTTAAAGGATTCCCTAAGGTGGAAGGCTGATATAGGGCATTTGTGAGGAGTGGTGCGTCAGCGCGACAGTCCCCGGCTGCCTGGAGGGTAACTACCCCCACTGCTCACCCCCCACCGCCTCCCTCCGTGCTATCCCCGCCTACACACACCAACTCACGCGCGCACACACCTCATTTCTTCATATATATTTATATATATATATATATATATATATATATATATATATATATATATATATATATATATATATATATATATATATATATATATATATATATTTTACATTTTTACATATATATATATATATATATATATATATATATATATATATATATATATATATATATATATATATATATATATATATATATATATATATATATATATATATATATATATATATATAAGTTACTTATCGGTGTATTCAATTAATTTTGTTGTCTCAGATCTGGTTGATACGACGGGCTCACCGGTCAACACTGATTCGAGATACAATATACATGTAAAGAAATTATGCCCCGGGCCTCACGCATGGGTGTCCCTAGCGCCCGGATGAATCAGACGGATGACAGCTCTACAGAGATGGATGACCAGTCACAGCACGACGCCCCACTCTCTCCCAACACATTTCCCAGCCACACCCCTCGACCCTCAGCCTTGTCCTCAGAGATAATTGCTCTGATGAAGCTTATGAGGGAGGAAAGGCGCGAGGACGAAGCGAAGAGACGTGCTGAGGACCGCCAATGGAGATTGGAAGATAACGAACGGTTTGCAGCTTTGATATCTAGCCTCACTACTAATCAAGCCCTTGGCCCTTCCACTACTCCGGTACCGACTGGCTCAGATACCTCGTCAATGCCCTCTACCAAAGTTGTTGTCCAACCCCCACCCACCTTGAAGCCTGATGAGACTTTCCAGACTTTTCGTGAGTGGCGGCGACGGTGGACTGATTATGCTACAATGGTGGATCTCCAGAACTTGCCACAGCCTAAACAGCTCATTCAGCTACGTATGTTCCTGTCTTTGGGAACGCAGCATGTGTTGGAACATACGTTGCAAGTGCCCCCGACGTCTTTGTTGTCTGTAGAGGAGGTACTGGATGTTCTAGAACGGCACATCAAAGGTCAGCGGAATGAAGGTCTCCGCAGGAGGGAAGTGTTTAGCTGTAGACTGATGGAGGGCGAGACTTTTGACGATTTCTATGTACGACTCAAGAGAGCCTCGGAAGAGATAGACATATGTCCCGGTAATCACCAGCAGTGCGAGGAGACCCAGTTGAAGCAGGTGATCCTGATGGGTATTAAGGACGAGGAGCTTGTCCAACGCCTCACCTCCCTCGACTCTTCCTCTTCTCTTAAAGATGTATTGACAGTATGTCGCTCCTATGAGGCTGCCAGGTGTGCTTCCTCTGCCATCCCAGCTCCCCCTACAGTTGTAAGGACTACGTCCCAATACAAGAAAGACAAGAAGTCTACCCCAACGCCTACGCCCACCACGCCCACGCCCGGCTCCCTTTGCAACAGCTGTGGTAGGCAGCAAGGAACACAGGTGTGTCCAGCTGCCGAGTCTACCTGCAACAGTTGTGACCGCAAGGGCCACTGGTTACTTACAGTACGGTGCCCAGCCAAACACGTCCAGTGCAATGTGTGTGGTCGTCTGGGCCACTATGACAAGTGTTGCCCGACCAACAAACCCAAGGGACAGCGTCGGCGGAAGCAGCAGCGCCCTTCCACCAGTGAGGGCCGCCCACAGTCTCCAAGTCAGAGGCACGACGACCCTGGACAACACCCGACCCATATTAGGAGGGTGTACTCCTCCTCGCACCCCAGGACCAAAGTCCCCTAGCGCGTCAGCATCATCGTGACCTACGGCAGTGTGTCATCCTGTCTCGAGATGCTGCCCGACAGCGACGTTGAGGCTACGGTCATTGGTCCCCAGCTCTCCCTGGGGCTCTCTCCAAGTGATCTAGGACCGCCTCCCAAGGACCTCCGCGTAATGGCAGACGGTTCATAGATGGCCCCAGCCCTAGGTTCACTCTATGCACATGTCTTCTTTGGCAACAGGTCGTGTCAAGCCTGGATTGACGTGCATAATGGTGTCCCGACTCCTTTGCTGTCCTACAGACATTGCCAAGAGTTGGCCATCATCTCCCAGGACTTCCCAACACCGACTCTCGAGGTAAAATACGCCAACAAGGTGCATTAAGGGAGCAGCAACTACCCTGCTGACGCCCCACCCTTACCTCTGGCCAGTGACACCACTCCTTCGGTAGTTGTCCCTGCTGCTTCAAGTCCTCACACCTTGGCTCGCCTCCACGACAGTCACCATGGAGCCGAGGCCACCAAACTGCGTGCAAGACAGACTGTGTTCCGGCCTGGCATCGACCCCGACATCTCCAATGCTGTCCATGCGTGTAAGCCCTGCCAAATTCTACACCCAGCCAGCAGCAGGAACCCTTCACGAGTGACGACAACCCCACCCGCCCCTTTGAGTCTGTGTCGGCCGACTTTTTCTGTGTGTCAGGAGAGTCCTTCCTGGTTATCATCGACCGTCTCTGGTTGGCCGGTTGTCATCAAGTGTGGCAATAATGCGTCATCTGCCGCCACCATCAGCAAGTTCCGCCACTACTTCCGTTACGTGGGCGTTCCTGCGCGCCTGCGAACCAACGGAGGGTCTCAGTTCACAAGCCGGGACTTTGCTGCGTTCCTTGACCGATGGGGAGTCCGGCATGTGTTGCCACCGCGCCAGTACCCACAGTCCAACGGCCATGCTGAGGATGCTGTCAAATCCCTGAAGCACCTCATCCTCAAAGTGGCCCCTTCTGGGAATATTGACTGCGAGGCCTTCGACCAGGGTCTCCTTGAGCTCCGTAACACACCCAATTACACCTGACGCTCCCGTGCCCAGGTCTTGTATGGACGCCCCCCTCCGTTCTTGTGTCCCTGCTCACCCTCAGTCCTTCTCCAAGGAGTGGCAGGCCAAGACAGAGGATTGTGATCGCCGAGCTGCCAAACGTGTTCAAGACGTCGTCGCCCGCCACAACGACCACGCCCCTCCTCTCCCCAGGTTGAGTGTCGACACCCAAGTCCGTGTCCAGGACCCGACCTTCCTACGTTGGGACAAAGTGGACGTAGTCATGGGTCTCGGTAGGTCACGAGACTACCAGGTGTGGTTACCCAGTGGTCGTGTGTGGTGGAGGAACCGCCGTTTCCTCCGCCCCGTAACGCATTCCGCTGACCCCGCCACCAGTGCTGAGACCCATGTTCCCCCAGAGATCAAGCCCCTCGACGCTCAGAACAGATCACCGGAAAAGTTCCGCTCAAGACTTTGCTTTGAGCGTATAGGGGGGGGGAGGTGTATGTATATTATGTATGTTGTATGTATACCATGTATGTACTCTATTTATAGACATTACTTCTCTAGTCAGCAGCGTGTGGCAATGCCCCTGTTTCATGTCACCACACGCTTAGATAAATGTGCCTGGCGACATCTGGAAGCTGCTAATGTACCACTTACTACATGTCGCCTGAGAGGTCAGAGAGAGGTCAGTTGACCCCTATAAGAGTGTAAGGACTACCTGCGCTTGTGAGCGCACTCATGTATATTTCCGTTAATAAGAACCTACAGAACTCTACAGGTGTTTATTTTTGCTCCTGTAGTTAGAACCAAGTACCCCGAACATTTCCAAGGCAAGTCCGTAGACTTGCATGGTTAATTAGGGTGCGCCAAGTCCGTAGACTTGCATCGTTTTCAATCGTAAATAAAATGGTTAATTAATGCCTACCTAAAGAAACCATCGACATGGGACCAGGTTTGTTCCACTCTACGATTTTTTTGCAATTCTTCCACCAAGTTTGATGAAAAACGGTTGTGCCGTTTCGGCTGCCCAGAACAGACAGACAGACAGACAGACAGACAGCTAGTCCTATACTATATTAGATACATGGGAAATTGACCCTACTACGTTACAATAAACACACACACACACACACACATATATATATATATATATATATATATATATATATATATATATATATATATATATATATATATATATATATATATATATATATATATATATATATATATATATGTAACCGGTCGGAATTTACTGGACTTTAATTTCTCACTTGACTTGGGGTTTATTAAAAATTAATAGATGGTAATGGCAGTGGAAGCGCCCCTTTGAGAAAAATCCCGAACCAGCACAAGAACACTTAAATCTACTAAACAAAATGAATTGTCCGTGACCCGTGGAAGGATAGCGTCTGTGACTGGGATGAATGAGACACACTGTAAAATTTAGACACTTATATTCCCTCCAACACTACAAACACAATCAAATAATGGTACACCAATATGCGCACCTCTTAACTTAAACTTAAAACACTACTCTGGGGAATAAAAGTTATACATGATATAGAAATTATTAGAAACACAGGCAACAATAAATTTGAAGTATTAAGAAATGTTGCTTGCACCCATGAAACAGGCCTTAAGGGCTTTCAACAAAACAATATCAGTCACTCAGGAAATGGTAATAAAAAATAAGAAATTAAATACTCTACAATGAATAGGCCTTAAGGGCTTTCAACAAAATAATAGCATCCCAACAGATGCACAATTCCTAACCTAACTTAACCACTACTCTGGGGAACAAGGTTATACCTGAGATCAGAATTATGAAGAACAATTAGATGCATTAAAAGAATCAAATCACAGCATCACTCTGGTTCCACTTAATGGCACAAACATTCAAAAACAATACTATCAAAATTATTTAGGACTATTAAACTACACACGTCAAGATAATATCACTCTGAGGAATGGTGTTAACTACACCCGTAATAAGGAAGATAAAATGTTCCTCTAGGTATCTCCTAGAGTCCTAGACTCACGGTCTCAGTGTGTGACCATTAATATACTCAGATAGCCTCAGTGTACTCCCAGTGCGTCCATGGGCAGGAAGAGAGTGAGCCAATCAGACCTTGTGCAGTTGAGAGGAGCTTTAGCTTCCCGTTAGCAAGAGGGTTTCACTAAGCGGCTCGGGACATGTGGTGTTGTGAGCCGACGTCAGCTGGGCACCCAGACGGCTAGATTCCCTCAAGAGATCCTTTGGTACCCCGCTAAACAGTGACAGGCCTACTCTGATCGGTCCAATGGCGACAATCGCCACCCTCAATCATCAACGGCAGTCTCAAACGGCAGTCAATCTCTCGCAGTCAAACTCCGGTCAACTCCGGTCAACTCCAGTCAAGTGGGTTCTGACGGAAACCCTGAAATGAACTCACTGTTAGCTCTAGTTTACTTTACCACTGCCCTATCTAACCCTGTCTGAGATCGCATGAGACTTACTTGTTATACGGCAATAGCGCAACACAGGTGACTAGGCCACGTGACTATTTCTGTGACAGACGCGCAGGGACGTCTTGTTTTGTATGAATCCTCCCCGCGACTGAGAACCAGCCAGCGTCGCGTCCTCTCAAGGCGTTAGCTTAGGCCTACGTGACATATTTTCCGCCTAACTAATAACTCCTTGGGACACCCGTAACATTATTCAGACTGATAAACGATCTATAATAATTTCAAATTCAATAATAGTCCCTTAACTTCATGAATCGCATCATTATTAATTCGGTAAATTACATTTAATATCATATAGGCCTAGTTCCGCAATCTCTCGCTATGAGCTCAGTATCGCTAATGGCGGGGCATTTGAAATTACTCTGAAATTTCTGAATATTACATATATATATGTAATATTCAGAAATTTCAGAGTAATTTCAAACACCGGGCAATTGGCGATACTGAGCTTTCAAGGTCGTCAGAGGGAAGAGAGCGCTCCCTGCACATAGCGAGAGGTTGTGGAACTAGGCCTAAGTGATATTAAATGTAATTTGCCGTATTAATAATGATGCGATTCATGAAGTTAAGGGACTATTATTGAATTTGAAATTATTATAGATCGTTTATCAGTCTGAATAATGTCACGGATGTCCCAAGGAGTTATTAGTTAGGCGGAAAATATGTCACGTAGGCCTAAGCTAGCGCCTTGGAGAGACGCGACGCTGGCTAGTCCTCAGTCACGGGAAAGCGATTGGACCTACAGGACATCCCTGCGCGTCCGTCCACAGAAATAGTCACGTGGCTTAGTCACCTGTGTTGCACTATTGCAGTATAACAAGTAAGTCTCATTCGATCTCAGACAGGGTTAGATAGGGCAGTGGTAAAGTTAACAAGAGCTAACAGCGAGTTCATTTCAGGGTTTCCGTCAGAACCCACTTGACTGCTAGAGTGATGACCGCGAGAGATTGACTGCCGTTTGAGACTGCCGTTGATGATTGAGGGTGGCGATTGTCGCCATTGGACCGATCAGTGTAGGCCTGTCACTGTTTAGCGGGGTATCAAAGGATCTCTTGAGGGAATCTAGCCGTCTGGGTGCCCAGCTGACGACGGGACGATCGTTGGGGTCATCAGCTCTCCTCTACCTCGGCTCACAACACCACATGTCTCGAGCAGCTTCGTGAAACCCTCTTGCTAACGGGAAGCTAAAGCTTCTCTCAACTGTACAAGGTCTGATTTGCTCACTCCCTTCCGTTTCATGGATGTGCTGGGGGTAAAGTGAGGCCAGCTGAGTGATACAGGGTCGCACACTGAGACCATGAGTCTAGGGGATACCTAGAGGAACATTTTATCTCCCTTATTACGGGTGTATGTTGAGTTGGGTGGAGCATGGTTCACGAGTATTGGTGGACCCAGTGACATATCAATAATGGTGACTATATTTGTGTGTAGTTAATACCATTTCTCAGTTACTGATGTTATCTTGACGTGTGTGGTTTAATATTTCTTAAATAATTTTGATAGTATTGTTTTTTGAATGATTGTGTCACTAAGTGGAACCAGAGTGATACTGTGATTTAATTCTTTTAATGCATTTAATTTTTCTTTATAATTCCGATCTCAGGTGTAACCTTTGTTCCCCAGAGTAGTGTTTAAGTTAGGTTAGGAATTGTGCATCTGTTGGGGTGATATAATTTTGTTGGAAGCCCTTAAGGCCTGTTTCATGTGTGCAAGCAACATTTCTTAATACTTTAAATTTATTGTTGCCTGAGTTTCTAATAATTTCAATATCATGTATAACTTTTATTCCCCAGAGTAGTGTTTTAAGTTCAAGTTAAGAGGTGCGCATATTGGTGTACCATTATTTAAGAACATAAGAACATAAGAAATGTAGGGCGTGAAAGATAGAGTTTGTTTGTGTGGTGATAGTAGGTTTGTTTGTGGGGCGTGGATAGTAGGTTTGTTTGTGAGGTGTGGGGCGGTAGTAGGTGTGTTTGTGTAGAGCGGATAGTAGGGTACCCAGGTGTAGAGCGTGATAGTAGTGGCTGTTTGTGGGTGAAGGTATAGTAGGTATGTTTGTGTAGGGAGTGATAGTAGGTTTGTTTGTGGGTGTTTGGGAGTGATAGTAGGTTTGTTTGTAGTGTAGAGATAGTAGGTATGTGTGAGTGTGGATAGTAGGTGTGTTTGTGTAGAGTGGATAGTAGGTATGTTTGTGTGTAGAGCGGATAGGTATGTTTGTGGTATGTTTGTGTGTAGGGCGGATAGTAGGTTTGTTTGTGGGTGTTTGGGAGGATAGAGATGTTAGGGTAGATACATACATTGTTAAGAGGAATAAATCAAATGGAAGAAGATTAAATAAAATATACTGATGATTAATGGTACAGGAGTTAATAAAATTGATATAAATAGATAAACAGCAGTAGAGGATAGATGATAGGATACAGTAGATAGATAGATAGATAGATGTATGATTTTGTATACCGCAAGAGTAACTAAATATTCCTGTACCTGTATTTCTTTCAGTTACAAAATACACAGGATTATAAATATGAGTATGCACATTGCACATCAGGTGTTACAGTCAGTGGTAATATTTTGTAATACTCTTAAGTGATGAGGTAACAGAGGAAATAGACGGATACTAACGGAGAGTTTTGTAGAATTAGACAGACATTCAGACAGTAAAACTTCTTCCGACACACAAATTTTGACGGTGGAATTCTAATACACGAGAGTATGGATAATTATGATGAGCTGAATTATGACATCTACCGTCTGATAATCCGTTGTTTAGAATGGATTATTATTATTTTTGTTGAGTTATTTAACAGTTCGAGAAAAGGTTTATTATGGTACTATGTCCTATTATCACAAGGTCATAATTGAAGTAAAATTAACCAATTATACTGTATTATTTTAGACAATACATAAGAACATAAGAACATAAGAATGGAGGAAACTGCAGCGGGCCTATTGCCTATACTGGGCAGTCCTGCTTACACTAACCCCTATTGCTCATATGAGCATCCAACCTATGTTAAGAACATACATGTAAGAACATAAGAAAGTGGATACTGCTGCAGGAGGCCGACTGGCCCATACAGGGCAGATCCTTTTCACACCCATCCCAGCACTTCCATGTGCCTATCCAACTTCAGTCCTTGAAGCTCCCTAGCGTCCCTATCCAATTATAGCATTCCAGCCTATTCCACACATCCACAACTCTATTACCAAACCAGTGCTTGCCTATATCCTTTCTGAATCGGAATTTATCTAATTTAAAGCCATTTGTTCTAGTTATTTCCGTTATTACTGAGCTCAGAACATCTTCCATTTCCACCCTTGTTAATCCCACCTCAACCCAATTCTGTACACCCCATCATATCTCCCCAATCCCTACGCCCTCTAATGAATGTAAGCCTAAGCTTCTCTTCAAGGCCTCATATGGAAGGTTTCCAATATTATGGATCATTTTTGTCAATCTTCTTTGTACTCTCTCCAAAGAATCTATGTCCATTCTATAATAAGGGCACCAGAACTGAACCGCATAATCCATGTGTGGCCTCAATGCTAGGTAAAGTTTCACGATAACGTCAGCAGTTCTGTTACTCACAGACCCAGATATGAACCCAAGAATCCTGTTTGACCTTGTTGCGAACGCTAATACATTGTTTTCTAGGTTTCAAGTCGTTAACAAATACATCCAGATCTTTTTCACAAACTGAGTTTTCTATTTCCGTGTTACCTAGTTTATACTTAACGTTTGTATTCGTCTTCCCTATCTGTAGTAATCTTGCATTTATCAGTATTAAAATTCATTTGCCAGTCTACTGACCACTCATGTAAGGTATCTATGATCTCTTTGAAGGTGTCAAAGTCAATGTCTGAATTTATCACTTCCCATTTTGGCATCATCTGCAAATTTACTAATCCTACTAGTTATGCCTCCAAATCAAGATCATTAACGAATATAACAAAACAGCAGAGGGCCTAATACAGATCCCTGGGGAACTCCGCTTTTGACCGCACCCCAGTCTGACTTTAATCCATGATGACTCTTGTTTCCTACCAGTTAACCAAGCACCTAATCCATTTTAATAATGATCCACCTATTCCATGTACCTCTCACCTTCCTTACTATCACTCATAAGAGGGACTCCTATCGAATGCTTTACTGAAATCAAATAAATTATATCTATGACTTATCATTATCTACCGCTTCATATACTTCAGAAAAAGCTAAGCAAATTTGTAGAACAAGAACCCTGGGTGAACCCGTGCTGAGAAGAATGAATTAAGCTGAATGTTTCAAGGTGGCTTTGATTTTTGTAGCAATAATTGACTTCAGCAACTTGCCTATGATTGGACGTGAGATAATGGGACGCAATTTGATGCAATTGATTTATCAACCTTTTTGAAGCAATTCAGCGTATTCGAGTTAATGATGATATTTGGTAACTTGTTTCATTCATCCACTACTCTGTTTCAAACCAGTGTTTACCTATTTCACGCCTAAATCTAAATTTGTCTAATTTAAAACCATTGTTACGAGTTCGCTCCTGGTTGATA